>NC_068393.1:21983143-22283143 GCF_023724105.1 Carassius gibelio
ATTTAATAAATATTTACGTAGTTATGTATACATACACAGTATGCACACATCTATTATATACGATTCATCAATTTGACAGCCCTAATAAATTATTATTATGTCATACAGCATAGTATTTAATTCCTACTTAATTGGGTACTAAATAGATAGATAAATTAATTAATAATATAATTTAGTGTCCGAAAACATTATATTCAGTTTGCACTTCAGTGTATCTCAAGGGTGTAAAATGATAATTCACAAAAAAGAAAAAAATGAAAAGAAGATTGGATTTGTTACTTACAAATACACAGTTTTTCACTTTATATTATATGATGATGTGGATTACTTGTGAATTATGGGGGTGTTTTTATCAGCTTTTTAGACTCGCATTCTGATGGCACCCATTCACTGCAGAGCATTTTTTGAAAAAATAAATAAATGTCAAATCAGGTAGATGCAACACTCACAATCTGCAGTATGCAGTTTATAAATCCCATCAGTCAAAGCTGGGTAAAGCAAAGCCTTATTTGCTCCCAGTGAATGATGCAATGATTGCTCTAACAGCTGCAGATGTACCCAGCCACTTAGTGTTAGGAACACACATTTGAACATGACAGCATCTATTTTTCATCTTCAGCATGCAGAGAAGCTCAGTTGAGATGAATAGCACTGCTGCACAAGCCCGGCACATTTAACAGCTTACCTGAGGATCCTCTGACATGAATTAAAACCTTCTGACTTCAGCAGAACTGTGAAACACTGGGATAAAACTAAAGAGAGGAAATAAATATACACAATCATGCAGCCATATGATACAGTATCACACAATACAATTGAATTTAGTCACTTTGTACATCAACTGTGATGCACATCTAGCAAGCCTTTTAGCTTGTCTGCAACTTGGATGGAGAATGTAAGGGAAATAAGATTTAGGCACAGAAATAAGAGCTAAATTCTTTAAGAAACTACATACAGTACAATAGACTTGTTTAATATTTAAAGGAATACATCACCTAAAAAAACGAATTCAATTCAAGTTTATTTGTATTGCGCTTTTTACAAAGCAAATCATTACACAGCAACTACAGGAAATTAAGTTTCTACAATATTTAGTAGTAGCTTATAAGTGGTGACTGTCAGGTTTGTGTGCGTATGACAGGATTTTTCAGAAAAATTAATACAAGACGTAGTCAGCCAGACGATGAACATTATTAACAACAATTATTATAAGATGCAGTCACACTTGTAGCAACTTTTGTAAGTTCTGTCTAAATGTTATTTCACTAATGTAAAAGAATGCTAATGAAAAGCACCTCTGAGCTGTATAATGCAAATGATTCAGTTCAGTAAACATTCGACTGACCAGACGCACCACACTTCAGAGCTGAAATGATGTGTCAGATCAGAGATGGTGATTCTTATTCCTCGTTGTCTGTGTTTAAGCCTTGAGGACAGACACATAAGTGCACTTAGAATACTTTAAAGAGAGCTGGTGAAATGCAGGTCACAATGGTTTTACTTCGCCCACTCACTGAATATTCACCGTGGGTGAATATTCAGCTTCATTACAGTGTAGAGCTGAAATAACCATGTCTCCTGTATTTCAGCAGAATCCATAAAGGTGCTTTGATAACCAGCATTTCCTGTTTGCCATCGTCATTGTTCATTTTTCACTGCAGTTATTGCTGAGCCAATCTGCTTTGGGCCATTATTTTATTAGACAGGCCCATATGCTTAGCAAAAATGGGTAAATTGATTCAAAATATCCCAATCAGCATTTTCTGGCAATTTGCTGTCAAAAAATAAACAATATGAATCTAGAACATCCAAAATGACAGGAGGTTGAATATAAAGGTCACCAATGGATCCTCTGTGTTGGTAAGAAACAAATCCATCTTTAAGCCATTTTAACTTTAAACATTGATTTTGGTTAAAATACAAGTCTATAATCCATAATAACATTTCATTCAGTAGAAAGTTTGTTCCTGTCAGAATTCTGGACTGTCTATGTTGTGTTTTGCCCATTTCTGTTATAGTGTTCCCTTATTTGGTCTTGTTTTTGTCCTCGTTTAGTTTAGTTAGTCATCCCATACACCTGTGTCTTCCCAATAATCCTGTGTATTTAGCCCCAGTCTGTGCAGTTTGTGTTTTTAGTTCTAAATGTCATTGTGCTATGTGTGATTCCAAGCTACCCTGTGTTTCCTCCGGTGGATTATTTAAGACTGTTCTGTGTGAAATCCCTTGTTTTCTCATTCCTCGCTCCTCACAGTAGGCAACCATGACAGAAGAACAAACCAACAAATGTTGTTTTGGCGAATTCGCTCGTGTTTTGTTTCTGCTTTTCATTCAGTGTTTTTTGTTTTCTGTTGTTTCCCCGTGGAGCCCTACGACCCCATCTTCCACCCGGATTACCAGAGCAGGGGCGAGAGATCAATTGAGGGCCATGCCAGACTATTTTTGATCATTTCCCATCTCACCACCTACACAGACGACGCATTCAGCGCATTCTATGACACCAGCCTGAACCCCGCGTGCAGAGTGTCGTCGTCAGAAGATGGCCCCCGGATTTTGCTGCCTTTGTAGAGTGGATAATGACAAGAAAAGGATCCCTGTTAAGCGTCTGTTCCAAGGAGGATCTCACCAGTTTCACTCTTGACCAAGAGCCCAGCCCACCATCTCCCTGCTGCTTGGTGTGCATGCCGGAGCCCACCGCTGACGGAGAGCCAGAGCCCGCCTGGACTACTACTCAGCCCGTTGACCTGTTGGCTCCACCATGGCTCCAAGCTCCCTCCTCTCCGCTGTGGCCCAGTAGTCCACTAGCTCTGCCGGGTTCCCTTCATCACTCCGGCTCCGTCAAGCTTCTTAATTCCATTGGCTCCTCCTCAGTCCTCTGTCACTCCATCTTCAGCGCGGCCTTCTCGCCTGTGCACCGGTCGCCAGCGCCATCTGCTCCACCTGCAGATCCTCCCCATCACCCTGGCTCGTCGGCTCTCCGTCTCCACCTTAGGTTCCTCCACTACCTGCTCTGCTGCCATCGGTCGCCCCCCTGGGGTCGGCGGCCATTCCTCCTCCATGGCTCCTCCCTCCATCGGCTCCACCGTGGACTGTCTTTATGGCTGTGGCCTGGGTCCAGCTGTGCTCCTCCTGCTCCAAGTACCTCCTGTCTCCTGTCTGTCACCTCCCTGGACTTTGTCTGCCGGCCCCTTCCCGGGTGTCCATCCTCCTCCCAAGCATCATGTTCTGTCACATCACAATTCACCAACATTTTTGTTTAGAACTGTTTTGGACCGTTTTCTTTTGTAAATTGTTTGATCTTTGCATATTTCTGTCCTAAATCAGACAAGATGCCTTCTTCACAAGAGAAAGCAACATTGTAGTTAGACGACTCAATGTTATAGTTAGATATGTTTGTTACAAACATGAAGATTTCCTCTTCACAAGATGTTAACTGATGAACTGAAGTGGTGTAAATTAAATTGTGGATTATTGTGATGTTTTTAATCTGCAGTTTGGACTTGCATTCTGATGGCACTCATTCACTGCACGTGATCCATATGTGCACTGATGAAGGAGATGAGAGACGGCCATATCGATATCGTCAAAGAGTGATGGAATGCTGCCAGACACGGGGCTGTTGGGAATAGGGAGGTTATTATCAGGTTCATTCCTAAAACAAGGAAGAAATGATCTGTAATCCTGAGGGAGTCTCTGGGGAAGAATCTGATCAGAATCAGAATGAACTTTATTGTCAGGTATGTTTACACATATGAGGAATTTGTTTTCGTGACAGAAGCTTCCTCAGTGCAACAGAATGACAGCGACAGAACAAAAAACACATAATAAAAGAATAAAAAATACAAACAAGTAGATAAGGAATAACAATATACAAATTTACAATTGTAGTGCAGGTATATTACAATAGGCAGTTTGTATGTACAGGTATATTATGTGCAAATTTGAAGCGTAGACTAAGTATGTGTTTTAGATTATGTGTGTATAAATAGTGTTGTGTGTTCCACACTCATTGTGAAGTGTTCATCAGATGAATTTCCTCAGGGAAGAAACTGTTTCTGTGTCTGGTCGTTCTGGTGCTCAGAGCTCTGTAGCGTCGACCAGATGGCAACAGTTCAAAGAGGAAGTGTGCTGGATGTGAGGGGTCCAAGGTGATTTTGCCAGCCCTTTTGCTCACTCTGGATAAGTACAGTGCTTGAATAGAAAGGAGGGTTGTACCAATTATTTGCTCAGCAGTCCGGACTACCCTCTGTAGTCTTCTGAGGTCAGATTTGGTAGCTGAGCTGAACCAGACATTTATTGAAGTGCAGAGAATGGATTCAATGATGGCGGGATAGAACTGTTTCAGCAGCTCTTGCGGTAGGTTGAATTTCCTCAGCTGGCAAAGGAAGTACAACTTGTGCTGGGCCTTTTTCACAATGGAGTCAATGTGAATGTCCCACTTCAGGTCCTTAGAGATTGTGGTGCCCAGCAACCTGAATGACTCCACTGCAGTCAAAGTGCTGTTCATGATGGTGAGTGGGGGAGAGCAGGGGGGTTTCTCCTGAAGTCCACGATCATCTCCACTGTTTTGAGTGTGTTCAGCTCCAGGTTGTTAAGACTGCACCAGACAGCCAACTCTTTTACCTCCTGTCTGTAAGCAGCCTCGTCACTGTCCTGAATGTGGCCGACGAGTGTGGTGTTGTCAGCAAACTTCAGGAGCTTGACAGAGGGGTCATTAGATGTGCAGTCGTAATCAGATAATCACTGCAAATATTCAGTTTCATGTACAGCCACTCAGAGATGATCATCCAAATGATTAATCAAATATCAAATATTTACACACCTATCTAAGTAAACAGGAAGTTTACTGTTACAGCATGTAAATCTTTAATAACTTTATATAAAGACAGGAGAAATCTCCTAGCGGACATGAATTACTCAACTAAAAACCTCTTTGCTACGGCGCTAATTTGCATGTGTTCCAAAGTGGTGGGTGGGTCTAAATGGCATTACATGTCGTCACAATCAACACAAACTCATACTCGCTTGTCTGCGACCATTGTGTTGTTTTTTTGTTTAGCTTCTTACTTCTGGCAATTGTATTTAGGCTTTAAAATTCCTAAAAGTTCTGTTAATTTTTGAAAACTCTCATGTTTGTGTAAGAATCACAAACTTATGTTTGTCGCAGAGCTTGTTTTCTGCAGTAATCCAAAAGCCAGTGGAAAAATACTATAGGGATTTTGTCCAGAGAACCGGGACTAACTTGCAGTACTCTGTATTGGAGGAATGAATAAATTTAAACTTCTCCAACACATCTGTTCGTCATTTTTAAAGTAAGCTTGACCTAAATTAGCTTGTTCTTGTGTTTCAGCTTGAACATCAGAAGAATATATCTGCAGGTGCGGCACTCGACACCCTTGACCTAAAAAGTGCAGAAAACATGTTTGAAAACAGGTTGCAGGTGCTTAGCAAAAGCATTTAATTATATACTCTATAGGTCTATATGCTGTTACTGAAAATCCCTTGGAAACTGAACATTCAGCATCTATGTCCACCAGAAAAATATGACCACAACCATCCTGCTGGACAACAAGTGGTCAGCAAACCTTTCTCATCTCTGCCCAGCCAATGACAAGTTGATTTATGCAGTTCCCTGGCAACAGAATCACGGTCTTTCATTTTCTAATCTGGAAGCTGTCGGAGGGTCTCAGCATGGCTGTTTTAATGCCAGACGAAAACAAGCCCCAAGGAACTCAGCTAGTACAGAGCCTGAGAGGAAAGGAGAAAAGAAACCGTTGTGAAAGGAAACTGTGAACTGAAAATACTGGGTAATGTGCTTGATTCAAGAGAGATTCAAATGATTTCTTTAAGGACTGTTAAATATGAAAAGCATGGATACTGTATGGGCAGCTAGTTGAGATGGTGGTGGTTAGATGCTAAAAATCAGTAGGACATTTTTTTTAAATCAATAAAATAAAAGACATTTGCTAGCATCAAATATTTCTTACATGCAAACATCATTATATGAATGGATCTTGTGTTCAGTTTATATGTCAAAACCGTGAAAATGAGGAGTGCATAGAATTTTTACGTTTTGCAGAGATCTGAATGCTTGTATTTTAATACTTAAAATAATAATAATAAAATAATAATAAATAAAAAGGTTAAACAAACTTGTCTGTCAATATATCTATAGATCTACTACCAGTCAAATGTTCGATGTTTGTATAGTTAGGATTTTTTATGCTTTTTAAAGAAGTCTCTTATGCTCACCAAGGCTGTATTTATTTGATAAAAGTACAGTAAAAACTGTTATATTCTAGTTCTAATTCTGTGATGCAAAGCAGATTTTTCAGCATCATTACTCCTCTTCGGTTTCTAATGATCCTTCAGAAATCATTCTAATATGCTGATTTGCAGCTCAAGAATAATTTGTATTAATATCAGTGTTGTTCTGCAAAAACAGTTTTTTTTGTGGTTGTTTTTTATTACGTGCAATGATAAATCATGATGAGCCCAGAACTGTGTAATAAGAAGGTAAATAGGGTCAATACTGCATTCAATACTTCAGTACATTGATTTCAACAAGTAACAGAATTCATTTCTTTAAGCTCTTTGGCTATTTATTCTAAACAAAAATACAAGTGTGGAAATGTTTTATGCATGTATAATGCTAGTTACTAACTGCGGGCACGTTCATTTTCATTTAGAATTAACTGTTTTTGTCAACATTAGAATGAGTGACTACATTGTCAAAATGTAGTTAATTGTTAAATGTAATAATTTTCTTCCAAATACGATAATTTTGAACTTTAGCTATTTCAGTTTGTTTATTTTTCATTACAATTTATTCACTTTAAATAAATTATAATATATAATTATAGGATTAAAATGAATTGTAGTTGCTCAATATAGATCTTTTTTTTTCATGTTTTTGTAATGTCTGGGAATCCAGAATGCGCATGCATCAACAGAAACATTAGCTGAACCCTGTTTTACGTGCCATTTTTAGCAAGACATATTACAGATGATATTACAGATGCTTTGTCAGATTTAAGTTTTAAATGGTTTGGTTATTTTTATTTCAGCGAACCGTGCCATCCCTATTACCTCAATAATCAATCAATTACAGGCCTAAAACAATAATGCCCGAGCAGACGGATATTAGTACATCTCATCACACTGGCACCCGCGTCTAAATCAGTTGTATGGTCGGGTTTTCAGTCTAAAACAGTTTTGTCATGTATAAATGTCTCGTCTGTTTCGGGAGGTGCGCGCGCAGTCAGCGGAGGCTCGCACCTTTTTTTCTCAGATTTTGAAAAATCTTCGCGATCTACTTGAAATGTTTCCAAGATCGACTTGTCGACCGCGACCGACGGGTTGGTGACTAGATAGAGCGACCAACTTTTTTTGAGCAAGCATTGATTATGCGTGACACAATCTCAATTTGTGAAGGCATGTATTGGGCTCAAACGCTGTGCGCGCACGCGCTATGCGGGACGGGCGGTCACCCTACCTGGCACACCCGTCTAGAGTGTGTCCCTTTGTGTGTGGGTCCATGTACATGCTGAATCGACAGGTGAAAAAAAAAAGCCTCAAGTCCAAATATCCATTTATCACCAATTTACTGTTTGACAAACACTTCCTGCTTCGATGTCCAGATCTGAATTTTAAAAAAAATCTCAAACATGCTACGAAGTCCCGATCTGAATCAACCGAGTCACGAACAGGCTCCGAAGTGCCGATCTGAATCAACCGAGTCAAGAACAGGCTCCGAAGTGCCGATCTGAATCAACCGAGTCGCGAACAGGCTCCGAAGTGCCGATCTGAATCAACCGAGTCGCGAACAGGCTCCGAAGTGCCGATCTGAATCAACCGAGTCGCGAACAGGCTCCGAAGTCCCGATCTGAATCAACCGAGTCGCGAACAGGCTCCGAAGTGCCGATCTGAATCAACCGAGTCGCGAACAGGCTCCGAAGTGCCGATCTGAATCAACCGAGTCGCGAACATGCTCCGAAGTGCCGATCTGAATCAACCGAGTCGCGAACAGGCTCCGAAGTGCCGATCTGAATCAACCGAGTCGCGAACAGGCTCCGAAGTGCCGATCTGAATCAACCGAGTCGCGAACAGGCTCCGAAGTGCCGATCTGAATCAACCGAGTCGCGAACATGCTCCGAAGTGCCGATCTGAATCAACCGAGTCGCGAACATACACCGAAGTCACGATCTGAATCAACCGAGTCGCGAACAGGCTCCGAAGTGCCGATCTGAATCAACCGAGTCGCGAACAAAAAAAATCTATATATATTCTAAGTAAACAACAATAGCCCAAGTTTAGTAAACATTTTTTATTGAGACTATAAAAAATAATTCTGCATCTATTTTTAGGTGTGCCAGCTGCCACTGTGGGTGGCACAGGCACACCCGTGGCTACGCCACTGGTCCATACTAACACAAACTATACATATACTTTTCCACCTCAGAGTGTCCCATTACTGCTTAGCATTCCCAATAAAGCACCTCCTCCGCATAAACAGAGATTGTTATTTAAATGAGGCGATCGCTCTGATTGTGTAAGGCTGAGAGATGAAATAGTCTCTGTTGCTGAATCAATGAACTTAAAGGAAAAGCTCATTATTTATCAAACCTCATGTCATCCCAGAGCTGTATGACTTTCTTCTGCAGAACACAAAAAGAGAGATTTTGAAGATGTTCATTCATTCACAATGGAAAGATTGAAGCTTTCAAACTTCAGAAACGACACAAAAGCATCAAGAAAGTCATCTATGCAACTCATGCACTGTATATACGTTATCTGCAGCCATACGATAGCTTTGTGTGAGGAATAGACCTACTGTATGCTAAAACGGCCAAACAATGCTTTGTTCCTTTTAGCTTGGGCTTGCAGAAAAATGTGACTTATTTTATTTTCTATCCATGTGCTGATGCCTCTTTTCTCTCACCTTTATTCCATTCACCCTGTAGGCCGAACAGCTCTATCATGTGGCCTATATTACAAGTTTGCACAATGGAAAATTGTCCCTGTGCAGATAACGTAACAAAAGCCCGATCTAGCTCCTTTTCTCCTTTGTAATTGCAGTTTATAAGTACATAAATGCTGTCGACCCAGAAAGCCAATTCCAAAGGCATCTCAAGATTCAAAGGATTTATTTTGGCACAAAAGCTTTACTTGGCCAACAATCAGGACCAGATCATCCAATGGGCAATATGGGCATAGGCCCAGGGGCCCAAGTGAGGGGGATTTTTTTTTTGGAGTGTCTTTACGTGCAAATAGCATGCTTGTTGGCAAACACTACTAATGGTAGCTCCACCCAACAACGTTTGGTTAACAGTCAATATTAAAAAAATGATGCATTAATTTCAACCGCTTCAGTTGTTAAGGTAGCTGTAATTCATAGGCGGGGATTAGCCTATGTTTCTTGTGAATGAGCGTGCACACGCACCCTATTTACGAATGATTGGAATTCATTCACATACACGTTTAATTATCAAATCTGAATGTTTACCAAGACTTTGTGAATCTGGAGAAGAGTTTTCAGAAAGGTCTGTTTTAAAGGCAGATTACTTAAAATTTAATCACATATTTACGCAAGTTATATGAATGAGTTCTGTTAATATACAAAAATACAGAGGTGGAAATAGTATCTGCCGATATAAAGTACAGATAGCATATTAATTACTTTTTACACTTACCCTATTGCAAAGGTTTTCTGCTCCATTTCAGACAACCAGGATTTAAAGTGCATTTCAAACTAAACAGAAATGCATTGTTAATGCGATACCGAACTTTGTGGGTTTGTACCTAATGCAACAAACTGTAATATCACACATTTTACAGGCCAAACTATTGTGCTTGTGCGGTGCTGAGAAGCCTTTATCTAATTTAGTGTTCCCAATCAAAAATGACCAAAATGTACATTTCTTGTTGTGCAATATTATTAACAAAATTTTGGATTCAATCTTTTTGTCTGTTTGTATTCTTTAAATTAGCATAGCTTTTGTATTCCATTTTGGAACTGATTGGTTTTAATATATATTTAATTTGCATGTGATTTTTTTGCATGTAAACAGTCCTATTTTAAAATGTGCATTAAAGTTTCTAGATTACCTTTCGTTTCTGGGAGCAGCAGAGTTGCTGAAAAGCTTGGATTTTTGTCGGAGGCAGGAAGCGTTGAATAAATCTATAATTTTCTTGAGGACTGCAGAAAAGAAGAGAGAGAGATTGTACAAACTTGACAAATTGAAATGTAAATGCGGTCTGTTTGCTCCTACTTAAGCAGAGCTCGCATGCACATTTTCCACACGGTGCCAGACAGAGAGATATGGGTCGACACTATTCTGAGTATGTCTGAGAATTATATGCATGGATAGATGCACCTACAGCAGTCATGCTTTAAATGAGATTTACAGTATTTATGAGTGCAATGAGTGTACTGCAGGGTAGAAACATTTATAGACACTTTATGAATTTCCAGATCAGAGGGTATCCACATAATCTGTGACTTGCTATGTAATTGGAAACTGGTTTCTTCTTGCAGCCTCACTTCTCGAACATGTATTTAGTGTTTAGTGACAGTAGATTACAGAACATTTGCTACAGTAATTTGCAGCACAAAATGTTTATCAAGGAGGAAAAGCTATCTGTTAACTCTTCGGTTTCCATCAAGGTTGCTAAATTGTGACCCTCATCAAGTTTCACCATTTCATCCTTCAGAAAAAAGAATCAATATCTACTGTAATAAAATATGGCCATTTTTAAATAACCATCAATAGAGAAAGACGTTTTTGCAACCAGTGCAGCCACAGTATTCTAGAAGGAGTTAAGTTATGAGTAGATAGAATTTTTCCATATCTTCTTCACAGATTGTGAGGAAGAATTAATGATTTGATAAATACTGTACAGTATGTTAAATACAAAGTTCTGTCATGAAACCCTTGATGGCGCAGATCTGATATAACCACATCATGATTGGAATCATAATTGAAAATATCATTATAATTGTCACATTTTTTTATGTAAATCAAAATTCATTTAATACATTTGATATATAAAAAAACATTTAATTTTTATTTAAATTAAAATACATTTGATTGAAGTGAGTTTATGATCACATCAAGAACAAATATCTTCCAGTGGGCTCAGATTTATTTTTTATTTTTTTAATTAATTCATTTCCATAGCCTAATGAACATATATTTGTTCTTGTTTCCAGCATGAACTCACTTAATTTTGTTAACAATATTTCACTTTGCTCAAATAAATGTATCTTGCTTTAAGGATAAATACTGGGTGTATGCAACATTCAATGCTTTGACTTTATGAATTTAAGTCTTTCGGTTCAGATTTAAGACTTTCCGAGACCTTAATTTGTGGAAGGGTGAATTGAGATTTTTTAAAGACATTTTTAGAACTCCCAGTTTTTCATCATTTTGATACATCACTCAGAAGATACTGATTTCTTTTTTCTTATGTTAAATACACATTCTTACCTTTAGGCCACAGTTGCCCAAAGAGATTTGTTTAGCCGCATTTCACAGTCCTTCAGCACCCACTGAACTGAGTTTATCTTCAGAGGCCATATGAACGGGTCAAACTCCCAGCTGCTGGCATGAGTCTGGATTCAGAATGACAATCTGGGCCTTCATTCATGAAATCAAAACTGACCTGGTTTTTTTTCTTAATACATTATGCATGATTTATCAGTGCAAAATATTCTAACATTGTTGAATATATATAACATCAAAATATTAACTCTGAAAAAATTTCATAATCACAAAAGGTTTGGAGAAATGTAGCATTACATCACTTGCTCACCAATGGATCCTTTGCAGTGAATGGGTGCCGTCAGAATGAGAATCCAAACAGCTGATAAAAACATCACAATAATCCACAAGTAACCACACCACTCCAGTCCATCAGTTAACATCTTGAGAAATGAAAAGCTGTGTTTATAAAAAACTCAAATTAATAATTAAATAAATAACTAATTCATCAAGACATTTTTTTTTTTATTCAAACCTTTGCTTTAGGCTAAAATAAATGTACAGATTTTTCATCAATTGGAATTATACAATTTGGAAAAATGCCATTAGAGAAATAATACACATATTAGTTCAAACAATTCAAGATAAACATTGAAAAATGCTTTCCTAATGCTTTTTGTACGTTCCTGTTTATTGTTTGACCCTGTCAGAGCAGTTTTTCACACGGGGAGCAGACTTGTCATTGGTTTATGAGGATGATATTATTTGGAGAGCTCAGAGATTAGCCTGCTTATGTGTTTGTATGATGAAGTGGCCAGAACGAGACACACTCAAAGCCCAGAGGCAGACGTGACTGGCAGGAGGAAATGGACTGAGGACGGAAATGAACCCTCGATGCAGAACACTTGAGCAAGCTGTCAACCCTGTAAATGAAGAACTTTTGAGACCTGACAGAATTTTTATTTCCACCGTTTATGAGATGTGGATATAATTAGGGCCATTTTCTTTATTGATACAACTACTTCTTGGTAGAGTGTTGACAATGCAGTAAATGTAAATAAAATGTATTGCATGTAAACAAATAATTAAATTAAAGCACATCATATTCTATCTCATTTATAATTATTTATAATTTTGAATATTATCTTATTTTATTTAATGTTTTTTATATATGTACAATATACATTTAAAATAATTATTAAATACATTTACAATTATTATAGTATTATAAAAGCTATATTTAAAAACCTAAACAGTGTTTACATTGCCACTTAAAATGTATACATACAGAACCTAAACACATTATTTAAATGCATGTCTAGTATCAGTACATCCTTTATCTTTAATCCAAATCCTAATACAGATCAGATGCTACTGAGAGCCACGAAATGAGAAAGCTATATAGTCTATAGAAAACTAAGTCCAAAATTGCCTGTCTTCACCATCTTGGGGTTTTACAAGACTGCTGATCAGCCAGAAGACACAATTGTTCCAGTGTCTGTCTTCTTTTAGTGAGTGAGGAGATGTAATAAAGAACTGTGAACACTATATAGTGCTGTCTTGTTAGTGGAATTTGTCTGTTCCTGTTCCGACTCACTGAGTGACATTTTGTTCCTTGAATAATTCAAATCAGATACAAAGCACTGAATGCATAATTTCACCAAACGATTTATGCTAATGCATGTCTCTTTCTCAATCAAACCAATAATTACAATGATTAAGTAAATGCAAATAGATTACCATAACGGCTGGAAATAAAAGGAGCTGTTTGCTAAAAGAGCTTGTATAGAATTAAAAGATGTAATAAGTCATATATCTGGAATTAAGGATGTATAATCTTTCTTTTGAAATGGCCAAATTGGCTAAACACTGGGGTGAGATGGACTCAGAGCTGGACTGGATTAAGATAGAATAGAAACTAGCATCATCATTTCATCCCACTGTATTCTCTAACAATGCTGTGGGTGACAATACATTTATCAAACTCTGAATTATTGGAATAATATAATATTGAGGGTTGAGGGAACTTTTAGAAAAGACTGTTTCTGTGTGTTACAAATCAAAAAATCTGAAAACAATATGGCAGTAGGATTTGGGAATTAATATTGATGATAATGTTTAGCTGGGCATCCTTTCCCAATGTTAGGGGAAAAGTTAGGGGGAAATTAATTCAACAAAATAGTACATACTTGTACATACATACTTATACACCATCTAGACTTCACAGGATGGGGATAGCTTGAAATAACTTGCAGCACAATGTTGGAAATACAATTTGGGAATGTTCTTTAGTTCACCCATTCTGGTGTAACTTTCTGTGAATACTTGAAAAATGGTTGGGGTTTGATTTACCTTGAGGAACCATCTCTTCCTGGAGATAAATACCCAACATAGCAAAAAATGCATTTATTCTACCTAAGACTAGTTCTATTACAGATGCCAGGATACAGACAAAAAGAGTGGGATCATTTCTCGCAACATATAAAAATGGCGTAATTGAGCAGGATTGTGTGTCTTAATTTCCATGTACTTTTGAGGGTTTTTTTTTATCTCACTGATAATGACAAGTAGTTGAATACAGGTATGTATCTGTTAAGGTGACTATAGATTACGGTGATTATGTACAGTGTTTAATGATGGTAGATAGATGATAGGTCATGTAAAAGTGCCTGCTGTTGTTGTTTTGTTGTTGTTGTTGTTTTTTGGAATGTAGTCCAGGTCTCATCATTTCAGGTCTGGTGTGCAGCAGCTGTCTGTCATCTATCTCTAGAGAGCTTTGGATCAGAACCAGTTCTAGCTTGCGGCAAATAAAAGAGCACTTGACTGTTATCTGAACCATACAGGTATTGCCTACAGTGCAGAGCACCTAAACCAATCCTCCTTACCCCCCTAATTTCAGCACGCCAATTCTGCAGCCCTAACAATCCTGCCAACATGCTCCATTATATGGGAGGAAACATACACCAAGGCAGCAAGTGCCATATTATGCAAATCCCACAATGTGCTGAGCAGAAATTATAATTGCACCATAAAACCCATTGTTTGACACCTGGGTCTAAGGTTGGAGGTAATGCAAAATTATATTAGAGAAAAAAAGATTTCATTTTATGCATAAATGCATTGCTAAATGGAGCGCACAAACCATGAGTTAAGCCATTCACTTGAACCTGTTCAAAAACCTCAAAATGTCAAGTGTCAAACCCAAATATCTGCAATTAATGGCTGTCCTAGGGTTAACATGCAATGACGCTGGCAGCATTAGCGTGTGACCTTTCAATATACAGTTTTCCAGCAGTGTTCAGTGTTGAAATTATAAACAAAGTTTCTCTCTGCTGCCAAACACAATGCACAGTGAGGGTTCACTACCATAATTATACTTCCCCAAAGCGCAATGTGTTTCTGAAACTGTTTCATCTTATGAGCGAATTCACAGCTAGCCAGCTTTCTTCTCTGTCAAATTAGTTTTAAAAAATCCGTCCCTAGCGAGCTGGTTTGAAGTCTGTGTCTAAGAGCATCTGGGAACGGACTGCAGAATTTCACACAAACACAATGTTCCTGAACGTTGCGTAACACGATGTGATCAAAACTGTAAACCTCATAACTCAAGCCCTGCTTTCAGACTGTTCTGTTGAGTGATTTTATAAGCAGATCGCCTAACCTTGATTACTGGGAGCGAGAGACAGACATAACCACATGCACAGCAAAAGCATTATCAGGAGAAATGCACAACTTATAGTGGACGAAAAAGTATTTGAACACTTCACCCTCCTGTTGTGTTTTTATTTTCAGCTTGACCCACATTTGATTTTCAAACTGCATGAAATGTCATTATTTTTCATCCATTGGTTTTCATGCAATCTGCGTAATATCTTTGAAAAAGCTATATTTTTTAGCTTGTCAAATTCTAAAATATGAAATACATGAAATTTAAGACTCTTTCACTTCATTTACCCAAAAATGAAGGCTCTTCTGAATCATCCCAACAAAAAGTTTCCTTAAAAGGCCTGTTTTTGGTTGTTAGATTTCATCTCTCAGTCACTAGACTGCTGCAGCACTGAATAGAAATGTGAGAAACCCATTTTACCTTCACAGTCTGAGAATGAGATGAAACAAAATGTAACATGTGACATTGCTGTATATCAAGAGAGATATTGCCATATATGTTACCTGTAAGGCAATATATAATATTCACATACATACTTTCTCTGGGTAGATGAAGATATACATTTATTACATATATAAAATTACTATAGTAAAACTGTAGTAACCCTAGTAAAAAAAAAAGTAGTAAAATTTGCATATGTACACATGTTAAAATCTATATGATGATATATTATGTAGAGTTACTGTACATGTAGCAACCATATATGTCAACAATATATATTTTTTTTTTTTTACAATATATTACAGTATATTTCATATATCGAAATGAAATATATGTACAAATGGCAATAAATTCTACTTAAATTAAGTACAGATGATGCTAGATAATATTTATACTTGTAGTTATTTGCATTTCAGTGTGTCGAATTTTGAAAAAAAAAACAGCTTGGAAGCCGATGTACCTGTACTGTATTTAACCCACAGCACAAGTATTTTATTTAATTAAATTCTTTGTAACAGGAGGGTTAAAATTTTACAAATGTAATTGCATTGCACACAAAATATCAAAAATGGCATGAAAACTTGAAACCATTATAAACAGCATGCAATTAAAGAAAAGAAATGCTACACATTCTCCAAACGCCATCTGCAAACAACCTTGAACATCTGGCCTTGGAAAATAGCAAGCAGAAATCTTGCATAAATAATGCAAGGCTTTAAGTGTCACCTCTATCTATACCATCATAAATGACAGTGCAAAAAATGATCAAGACATCCATTTATACGGAGGAGCCAAGTGGGTTTAGGCACACCGCACCATTTCAATAACTTCTGTGCCACAGCCACCTGTGCTTTACGATAAGAGGATCTATCATAAAAAAAAATTCACACCTCCTGTTTTGGAAGGGCTTCAAAAAATGGTCTTGTTTGCTAACATTCATAGGAGCTTCCTCCTTTGGCAGTAAACACACGAAACCTCAGCCCAGTCTGCTGGTCTCAATTACGGCCAGTGCCTCTGTTTTCCCCAAGGACTCAGAAAGCTTAAATTAGACTCAGAAATTACTGTTATCCGCCAATAGATAAAAAGTTTACATTTCCTATCTTGTTGGATTGACAACACCTGGAGGATTGTTTTAGTGTAAAAACTGTGTGCTTTGATTATAAATATAAATACTTTATTTATGGAATCTGATCTTGAAGGCTTTATGTTACAGCAGTTATTTCTTGTTAGCAGCTTGAAGCTAATTACAGATGGTAAAAACATAAGGACAAATTATAATGAACTTGAGATTCTCTCATGCACATTGTATTTGGCTTTGCAGTTCAGACGCTTTTCATGCTGTCTTCAAAGCCATTGGTTTTCATTGGTAACTTAATTAAATTAAAGAAGACTTTCCCACACAATAACACCTTTTCAGTCAAAAAGAATTGGTTTGCTGCATAAACTTGAATGAAGTTTGTCAAGCTACTACATACAATTGTGTCTAGCACAAGCATTACAAGGCATAATTAATGCATTAAAACTTTAATGTATTATATAAAGGCTTTAAGTATAGTGTTTGCCAACATTTAAATTGATTGCATGTAAAATGTTGAGTGAAAAATGTTCAATGATTGAGCTGCATTCTACTTTTCAATTAAGGGAATAGACCAACTGGCAAAAATCCATGTTTGAGTGTCCCTCCATCCGACTCCAAGGAAGACATCTGACTAAAGCGACACTTAAAAGGTCAACATATTTATTCAGAGGACACATTTAACAGCCACGCGAGGATAGTTGGGCAACAGGAAAGAGATCGGACTATTTCATGTTAACGAAGGATGAATGTAGCTTTGAGCTGTTCCAGTGAGAATATTTAGTATTGCTGTCTTAATAAATTTAGCTGCATTATGAAAGCCTCTCTGAGCAAAGCTGAAGGGGAGTAAATCATGAAATAATAAAGGTTTCTCTCACCTCATTAACTCAATAAGCTTGTCAGAATATGGGAGAAAGCTCACTGTGTGTTTAGGATTATCATTGAGTTTTTGTGCAGAAAAAATCGCGAGTGTGTAATTGAATCAAGACAGAGAGGCTGTGTTTAATTTCCTGTGCATCTCAAATGGACTGTGTCCTTTCAAAAAAGCTTTAATGCACAAGTGACCTTACGTGAACTTCAAAGTGAGGCAAAGTTACAACCTTTGTTAATGGCAAAAGATGATGAGAGAATACATAGCCAGCTATAAACAAAATATACATTTCATCATTCAGATTATTCATATCAATCATTTTGCTTATATGCCAAAATACCTCAAATGAACTTTTGCTGCAATAACTTACATGTCTAAAAAAAAACGACCCACTGATTTCAAGTAGTTTTACACGTCTAGTTTGCATGTGAGCAAGGTTGTGTGTTAATTAGTGTCTGTATTAAGTGAATGTCCTCCAGTCGTGTCATTTCTCTCACTGTGAGAGGGATTGCAAGCATTTGGCTCTAGATCTCATTGCTGCTTTGCTGCCAGTGAGATCAACCCAGAGGCAGCAGGAGCTGGAGCTTTTTGATAAAGGTTGTTCGCCTGTATTTCAAAGTCATGTGGATCTTTCTTTCGGAAACACATAAAAGGTTTAAGAGCTGCATGTCTCCAAAGCAGAAATGTCTGAGAGCTATTGCCAGAGGTAGAAAATGTTCTGCAAAGATCTTATTGGTAAGAGAGGAGTTATTGCATCAGCTGAGGTGCTGGATTTCACCCAGAGGAGGAGCATGTCATGAGGTCGAATACAATATATTGCTTTTCAAGGGAAAGTAATAAAACAAGCCCAGCAATGAGGCAAGGAAGGATTACATGATGATAAAGTACACATATAATTTACTAATTAGGGTCTGTATCCCAATGTAGGTGCCCCGTGATTGATCCATCTGTCTGATGCATGATCCTGTTATATAAGTCCACTGCTGCCTCAGACTAAAAAAGGGAATGTTGAGTTTATATCTCACAATTTATAATCAACTGCAACTTATCATAGTTGCAAATATTTTTTTTGTAACTGCACCGTCACATCACACTTTTACGGTTAAACTTCTCACAATGTACATTTTTTATTGTTTATTAATTAATAAAAAAAATGTAATACTTTACTTTACTGTTATGTGAAATGGGAATTTCATAGACTGGATTTGTTCATATGAAATGAGATGAAATTAAATTAAATAATTAAATAAATATTACACCTAAATCAAAAATATTTTCAGATACACAAACCTCTATTTTGCGCTATTTATTTTATTTGATCTTATTCGTACAGTTCCTTGAAGAGAGATGTGCTATTAATTGAAACAATTTTTACTCAGAAAACAAAATTAAAAGAAACAGCAAGAAACATTTAAGTAAACATGAAATTTTTAGACGTGACGTGACATTCAGCCAAGTACGGTGACCCAGACTCAGAATTCGTGCTCTGCATTTAACCCATCCGAAGTTCACACAGCAGTATATATAATTTACTTATTTTATAATAATAATAATTAATAATAATCTAAGATTATTATGCTATTGCCTTTAGCTTTTTTACAGTAATTGAATGGAATTGAATCAACATTGTACTAAATTCATGTGAATAATGACACCTTTGTCTTTCAAGCTGTTTTATAGCTGGATAGAATTTGATTCATAACTGATTAACTTTGTAACATCAACTCCGCCACTGAACTGAATCAGATAAACATTGACCTGATCTAAATTATGACACTTATAATGACTTCTTTAGAGCTCTATTGGCCAGTTTTATTATGTAAAGCTGCTCAGAAACAATCTGTATAAAGTGCTATATAAATAAATCTGACTTGACTGTCGCTAATTCTATCGCTTGACAAGACTTTGCACAAATGCGTTCATCTCAAATTCAAATCTGACACAGTCTACGACCGCCATCTGGCCTGCAAATTTACTGACGTAAATTTCAGCACAACAGAGCTAATTATGAGCTTGATAGTGTGAAACAGAGGCTCTGCTCTAAACTGGCCCCTGTTGCGTTAATATCCTCAATAATCCTGCTAAGATTAGTGACACTGATGTCGTCTTTTAAATGTCAGCGCTCTAGCAAAGAGCCAAACATTTATTCAGTACTGAGTCAGAATGACCTCACACACCCAGTCAACAACAAATCCTCCAATCAAACAATCCTCTGCCACAGTTATATTGCTTAAACTTTGGGTGTGGAGTTTGTGGAAATCCCTGATCTTAAATATTACATTTAGGTGCACAGCTCATCTAGCACTGTTTGTTTTTTCATGCAGTTTATTAAAAGTGCCATATGCAAAAATTGAGGTAAAAATATCCAAAACATGACCTACACGCATCAAAAGAATGATAAGAAATAAGGGCGATGATGTCATTAAAAAAATGTCAAGTTATAGTGCTGCAGAGATATCAACCTTAATTAGCATTAGCATTATTATCCCCGGCCCGACAGGTGTCGTAATACCAGTTTCGGCCATGGGAGACGGTATGCGGGCAACATAACGACTAGCCAACCTGCAATACACGAATAACTCGCACGGCTTGTGGGCATACCTGAACCTGATGTCAATCATCTGAAAAGTACAGCCCAGTACTTCATTTCAGTTCAGGGAAGAGAGAGAAAGGATGACTCAAGCCCTTGACAAGAGATCACCACCCGCTACAGGGAAACAACCGCGCTCGGAATCACAAATCAAATCAAATAAGAAAAGGAGCCAAACCAGAGTAAACATCGGCACTGCTTTCAATCGCTGGAGACAACTGATGGACCGGAAAGAAATGAGGTTCGACTCCGAACTTGCAACATTTCTTTTGGATTGGTAAATTAGTTG
Organism: Carassius gibelio; assembly: GCF_023724105.1. Classification (NCBI taxonomy): domain Eukaryota; kingdom Metazoa; phylum Chordata; class Actinopteri; order Cypriniformes; family Cyprinidae; genus Carassius; species Carassius gibelio. The sequence continues at coordinate 22,003,554 of NC_068393.1, forward strand.
CTGTTAGTATTTCGCTAGAAATTTGTTTTATATGTTTATGTATTTGTTTTCGGGAAGTTATAACAGAAATGTATCAAAGGCTGTTCGATAAACGTGCTAATGTTAGCGATGGCTAACCGTAGCTGCGTTTGATAATTAGCTAGCTATAACTTACCCATTGTTTTATATCATAACTAACCTGCTCTGTCTAGTCTGTTGGTCTCCGTGTCCTCTTTGCTTCGTGGTTTTTCTGTGCGTGAAAAAATTGATGTGTGGCGTGAAAGCGTGTGAAAAGAGTCAATTGCGTGTGTCTCACGGTGAATGCTTGAGAGTTGGCAGCTTTGGTTACGTTGGTTGGCGCTAGCTTGGTCAACATCAGCTGTCTGATGTTGACCAATGATGTTGACAGAATGCTGTCTGTCAAATTAATTTAATTCAAATAATGTGTATATACAACTCAAAATGTAATATGAACAAAACGAATAGGAACATATTGACTGGTGAAGGTGAAGGGGAGTAGCTTGAAGATCATGTTTCAAAATCACTTGACATCACCCAACGTTCCTCTGGAGGCAAAACGTCCTCTTAGGCTTCGGCTATGGCTGAAGGGTTGTTGTGAAAGTAGGGGCAGAGCATAGAGACTATGCCATTTCTCGTTTGTTACTCTAGAGTAGACCAATTCACTTTATTGAGGCATACTGCCCCCATCTGGTATGGAATGTGGAGTATGACTTGATTTTTTTTGCCAGACATGACAGATGGCACCTTTAAAGAGAGATGTGCTATTATTCAGATTCATCTTCTTTTTTTCGAAATGGTAAAAAAAAAGGCACTTGCCATTCTCTCTATTTTTCTGCGAGTTAAATTTGAATGTTGAGTGCTAAAACTTGTGATGGCATCAACATCAAAGATCGTGCTTTGATCTTTAAACATAAATGTTTCTCCTCATCTTGTTCTCTGTGAAAAGAATTGCAGAAAAACTCACGAGCAAAGAGAATATTTGGATGAAAACACTGAAATATTCAAGTCACATAGATTCTACTGAACAGTTCAGATGTTGGCTGGTCTTACTGGGAGGATGGTCAGAGAATAATATCTTTCATCCTCCATGCACATGGTCATAACGGTGTGCAAGCACTGTTTTTTAAGGGTCATGCAAAATTCAACACCTCGTTATTTCGAGTATCACTGAGCCCGGATCCCTTGTGGGTGGCTTGTGTTTGGAGTATATTGTTTTGTAGTGCTAATAACACTGAAGCTCTTTTACCTCGGACTCTATGGATCAGCGTGGATAAGTTATTTGGCCTGATTTATGATGGCATTGCATAACAATTGCACTGTAGGCAATCTAATTTCCTGCAGCTGTTTGTGCGTTAGAACTTTATTTTGTTCCTTTTGAATCTATTATTATTATTTTAATGAAGATATAAAGTTCACATGATAACATCTGCTAGCCATTTACTTCCATAATGTGACTTATTTTCAAATAGGAAGTAATTTCAAAGAATCTATCAATAATGTTCTATTGGAAAGCATGCACAATGACCAGGAACATGCTGAAGTAAACATTGTAGATTTTGTTTAAGAATGGCAGTTCAACACATTCATTTTGAGTGTATTTCTTCAAAGTGACTTCCAATCGAAAATCATTTGACATTTGTGAATCGATTCTGAATCCCCCCACCCCTACTATTCACCAATGAATCCTGCAAAAAAAAAAAAAAAAAAAAAAATATTTAAGCAGCACAACTGTTTTCATCATTATTAATAATAGGAAATGTTTCTTGAGCAGCAAATCAGTATAAATTAGAATGATTTCTGAAGGATCATGTGACACTGATGACTGGAGGAATGATGCTGAAAATTCAGCTTTGATAACAGGAATAAATTACATTTTAAAATATGTTCAATTAGAAAATAGTTCTTTTAAATTGTAATAATATTTCACAATATTTTTTGTTTTTATTTTATTTTTGATCAAACAAATGACTTAACATAATAAATTTAAAAATTCTTACCAACCCCAAACTTTTGATCAGTAAAGAACCTTTATATATAAGTATGAAAACAAGTTTTGAATTATCTTCATTTGGACTCTTTTTACCAATTATTGATATGAGTTTAATTAATGAACCAACACAATATTCAATTACAATTTACAAATGGATAACTTGTAAAATCCCTAATTTCGTTTTCTTGATGACTTTAAAATAACACATAACAACAGTTAGCATCAGTTTCTACTAAATCACCTTCAGTTCTGTACTCGCTTGCCAGATTTGTTCAGAAAATCAATCAGGTTTGTCTTGACTCTGCCCTTTATTTGACAATTTAATTGAAAGATTTAAATAAAACCACCTTTATTTAGCAGTTAATCACTGTCAAAGCTTTGCTTAACTAAATTGGAATGGAGCAAAAATCTTTGCTCTGTAACTATTTGTGCAAATATTTCTTGGGAATTAACTATTTATGATTGAACCTACAGGGAATTTGATCTGGCACAGTGTGTTTAGAAGTAATAATGCAGAGTCCAGCGCTGCTGTTCAAGGGAAGAGAACAGTGCTGCTGAAGAATACAAATGCAAGTATCTCTCTCTTTATCTCTCGCTTTTAAACACAAACGCACACCTGAAACAGGGCTGTCATCCATTTTATCGCTTACTCTCCCTGTATGCCTGAAAGATGGCTCTCTGATCCTGTATGTCCTGGCCCAGCACCCCTTGTTCCTCTATTAACACTTTCATTGAGGCTTATAGGAGAGAAGAGAAACCCTTCACTCCCCTTAGTCTGTCACTCTCACACTCGAACCCACACTCACATTTTTAACAGTCAAGAGTTAGACGTGAGATTACACTTACAGAATCCCATCCCACGGACAAAATGGTGTCCACCACAGCCACTACATGTCCAGATCGGGTTGTCAATCTGTCAGATACCAGGACACAGAAATACTATTGCTCAAAAGTTTAAGGTCAGGCTCATTTTAATATGCTGGTTTGGTGAGCATCAATCATCAATGTTAAAACACTTTACTGTGGTTTTGTGGAAACTGGGAATATACATGTATTTGAAATGGCCTCTTTTGTTAATAAACATGTTTTGTAATATTATAGATGTGTTTGTTTTTGGTAGTTTTTTCTTAAACCAACAGTTCAAAATGACCATGCCTGTTATGCTCTAAAATCATCATAAAAGTAGTTTGTATGATTTGTGCACTAAATTTAAAGTCACATTATAACACTTTCTGTGTTCCAAAAAAAAAAAGATCAGCATATAGGCTTTGATTCAAGCATGAAATGCATTTCACAACATGTAAATGACAGAATTACTTTTAATTTGGGGCAAATTAATCATTTAGAATGTAGTGTCCTTTATGGAAATGACACATATCAAAATAATGCCTATGAAATGCATGCCTCATAATCATGTAAAATATGTGGTCCTCCCATAATGCACCTTTCTGCTGCCATCTGGATGTCATTTACTGATTGTACTTGTTTTTTCATGCATCTCTCTCTTTCTCTGCCCCACGTTAATGCCTGTTAACAAAAAACAAAAGACACAAAAAAAATCTGAGACCAAAACCATGATTAACAAAACACTATCTTTTTTAATACTTCTTTTCACTCTGTCATACAACATCAATTAAACATATCTCTAGATATGGCTTTATTGCCTCCTTTAATGTAAGTCTCTATGGGAATCTTCTGAAAAATTGCCCTTATGATCACTAAGCTTATCTCTCCTGCACAATTTGAGGTATAAATTATCCATGTAGCACAAAAGCATCCGTTAGCTAACCCTAAGTAAAAGCAATAGCTAAAGTGATGTCTGTCCTAGTAAGCACCACTAATGAAACCATTTAAACTACACTTCAGAAAGGAGATCATTGTTGTGGTTAATTTGATGCCGATCTTATGGTATTGTGCGTATTAATGTGCTTGTCTTTTTGTCTGTTGTAATCAACAATGCTCTGAGTCTGAGAGGCTGTTGAAGTCTCTTCTGGCTGATTTAATGTCAAGCTGAAAGCTCTGTGCTTCCTGTCCAGGTGTTTTATGCTCACTTCCTGTACAGTTCAATCAGCTGATTAATAGCCTCACTTTGACGGAAAACATAAATGCTGTTCAGATGAAATCAGCTCCTTCCTCAGCCCACTCACAGGCTGTCAATGGCCTTTTTTTTACTTTAAACCATTTTTTTTTTTTTTTTGCTAGGAATTATGATCTTTTGAAATACAGCCTGAAAATCATCAGTCTGCATTTTAAAATACACTCAATCCAGTCATTCTGGGATTAAATAAATGGAAAGCTGGGGCTCTAAAAATTGTAATTTATAATTTATGTAAGCAAACATTTTATTATACAACATTTGGCAGTTTTTCACACTGACAGTGTCCCATTGTGCAGAAAAAGATGAAAGTAGTAGAAAAAAAATCATAATTTTCCCCAATCAGTTTCCAGAAGATTAATACAATGAGCTGAAATTACAAAAACACGTGCCAGAGTTGATAGATGAGAGCTACGACCTTCACGTGAATGCCATAAAAAAGATTTTTTTTACAATGACCACATTACACCAACACATATTCAGCATAAATTACAATAGCTTTTTTTTTTTTTTTTTATATACAAGATACATTGCTGCCTTTTGGTCCCAGACAAATCACAGTGTTAAATAGATACCATTTATAAATGTTTTAAAAGGCCCATCTCAAACGTCACAGGTTGTTTGCATGAGCCTTGTTATGCATTACTGATTAGCAGAGCTATGCCGAATGCTAGCAGTAAACATGTCAAGTCAATGGCTCGATTCCTAAGTTATGGTTTAATTCATTAGTGCTGCTTCCAGTGCCAATAAACCGGCTTTAACCGCATCCCATTGAAGCTGAGCCAGTTGAAAGAGGTCACCCGGGGACAGTTTTAAACATCAAAAGAGTGTCTGGTCAGACAAAAAGTCATATTTCTAGGTTCTTTCTCATAGTCCATCAGTCTAAAGGACTTGGCATGTACTCATAAAATCACTGGGTGCCACGAGTACGAGATGAATGCTTTACTGTCTTTGGGTGTTCGGTTTAAGCTTTGCTCGATGTTGGGGGTAGATAAAGGCTTTTCGGTGTAAGCTCTCAACAAACTCTGGATGATTGCTGTACATGTGGTCTTCCTTACAATGTGCTTCTACTGGCTCTTCTTCTCCATGCAGCTCGTGTAACGCTTCCACTGCAGGCTGCCAATTGACCTTATCCCGAGTTTCGGAGGGCTGTTTCACGGTGCATCGATGGATGTACCAGACAGAGTGGGTTGGCGGGAAAGGCGACAAAACAGAGGCTCAGTGAGGACACTATACTGTATCCATTCAGCATCACACCAGAGTGCTGATAGTCATCTGTGCTTCATCCCAGCTGGTAATCGAAACCTCATTCAGTCTGTTTACGATCTTCCCTAGATCTTTCTCTGGAGGAGAAGGACTGGGAGTTCCGGCGTTTTTCGTGTTGGTGGATTCAGCATCCCTCGGTCCATCCTCATCCTCCTCCTCTTCCTCAGTAATCGAGGAGAGCCGCGTGGCGCTTCCAGGCTTTTCTGCAGGTGGCTGGTAGTGGCATTGGCCATTCAGGAGTCTCCGAAGAGGCATAAGAGGCACAATGTCCTCGCCCAACAGCTGCTGCTGGCAATGACGGAAGTCGGCCTGGCGCTTTAGTCGTTTGAACTCTGTAAATGCCGATGTTGAGTTTTGGTACAGGCTGAGAGCTAACGCTCGGGCTTTTTCTGCCTTCACCAGCAGGACGGCGTGGCATCGTAGAACCACCACTTTATTCTTCACCTGATGCCTGTAAATCCAAGCAAAGATCTTTGGCCGGAAGGGGTCAGCACTGTAGCATGTGATACGGTTGAGGGAAAAAAGGTGGACAGGCTTCTTTTTGCCACCTTTATCCACCCCCATGCGAATTCCCTGTGGCCCGACGGTAAGCTTCATCTTGGCGCTCTGTTCGCCGTAGTTGCTGCGAGTCCAAATCTTAGCCACCGCCTCCTGCATGCAATCCTCACCTTTAGCCATGATGGTGACTGTGCTGCCCAGGTAACGCACGCTGTAGGTGGGTTCCTCTTTGTTGAGCACCACTTTCTGCCGTCTGCTGTGGAAAACACTCCCTAGCCATTGAAGCGGGCAGTCGGGAACAAGGTCCGGACAGGAGTGGAGCAAAGTCGAAAGCAGGGAATGATAAGTCAGTCCGACTCCAAGACTTTTCGGCTTGCTTTTGGACTCATTCTCCACCAGCACGAACTTACTCCTTTTCCAGGGCAGCATGATCCAGGTAAAGAGGAGAGGATTCAGCACTCTCCCCCAACCAGCAATGAAGAGTGTTCCGGTGTGTGTGCTTCTCAGAGAAGTACAGCAAAGGAGACTGCTCTGGCACACGCTGGCGAGAGACTGAAAGCAGAAAGGCTCTGCTCGCTCCTCCTTCCTCTTCCTCCTCCTCCTGCATCACTGATCAGCGCTGGGCTCGAAGCCTCGACGGTCCTCATTTAACTCCTTCAAACCCCTGACTGTCTCACCTGATGGTCTGTTGTGCAGACTCTGACCACTGACCCTGAGGCAGAAGAAGAGGGTTCATCCTTGTGTCAGAGTGTCCTATGAGAGTGCTTTGACCTGCTGCGAGTCATTGCTATCGTCGGTATATACCATCACACAGCCCAGCTCTAATTTATTACATTCAGCCTCAAGAAAAACACCAGGAAACGACTTTATGTAACGGCTGCAAAAGAAAGAAGGTGCTAGAACAAGCACGTTATTGTAGTTAAGATGTCCAGTGGAGCTAGTGCGTAGGCTGCAGACCCTGAAACGACTGGAGAGACGAGCTTCTTGACATTTGAACATGTTCACATTTGAAAGGATGAATCACTTTCTTATCAGCTATAATTTTTACTACATTTCAAGCCAAAGAATAAGGGTGTATATATAGTACATCTTACTTTTCTGCTCCAGACTTTTTTATATATCACTTTTCACTTTCACTTTTTATATATCACTATTCAAGTTATTTAAATAAAGATCAAGACTTTCAATAAAAGTTTATTTGAATCAACAGTTCATCCAAAAATGTAAATTATGGTACTTATGTAATTTTCTATATTGTGCAAATTGTTAATGGTTTCTCACACAAAGCTATTATATTGCTTCAGAATACTTGTGGAATACAAATTGTTTGGACTACTTTTAAAGGGCTTTTGATTGCTTTCAGTCCCTATTGGTTTATAATTGTATGTAAATGAACAACTACATGCATTCATTTGTGTTGATTTTTGTGTTAGTCATTCACAGAACAAAAGGTGGAATATATTAAAAACAAGCTGAAGCAGTTAACTGATAGTTGCTGAATATTTTTAAGTATTCAACTGCTCATGCTTCATCACACTGAATTTCTGAATTTTCAAGGCTATTATTACCCTGGCATAGTTCATTCATTTACTCACCCACATGTAATCCTAAACCTCTGCGACTTACTTTCTTCTGTGAAATATAAAAAATATGGAGAAATGCAAAAAGTTTTTTTAGTATTAAAATAAAAGTCGATGAGCTCCAAAATTCTTCAAAATTATTTTGTGTTTTGTGCACACACAGTTTTGTAATGACATGAGGGTGAGTAAATGATAACAATTAAAACATTTTGCACTGGTCAGACTTCGTGAATTGCAAATCTCATGAAGCCTATAAAAAAACATATCGCTATATAATAACATATTGCTATTACTGTGAAAAACGAAATACAATTAATTAGCATAAATTAAGAGGTTTACAACAAATATTATCATCATGTATAAATACCTAATTTAAATAAAAATTACTTTTTTATCTGTTTATCAGATAATATTTATTTTAAACCACGTTGGAAAATTGTTAGTGAAATAATGCCAAAGCAGTCTCTGTAAACAAATTTGCAGAAGACCTAATACAAATTAATTGAAACACATCCTAAGATAAAGTTAACCTTGATTTAAAAATTACATTTGATAAACAGTTTATTAAAGCCTATTAAAGTCCTCACATGTTTCCTCTCCTCATATTTTTCCCCTGAAATCACACAGCTCCCTCTGACAACAGTGAAACCCAGTGGCACAAGCAGCAACCAACTTTTATGTCTATTTTTACCCTTTAAAGGGAACTCTACCTCTAGAGAGTAAACCTGAAGGATAGCACACTTGTTTCAGTCCAATATGTGAGACAGCTCTTTTTCTAAGGAGTATAAAAACGAAAGCTATAGGTTTTCTAGAGTGGACAGTGATGTAGCCATCCATGGCATCGGTTACATGCGGCTGCCGTTATGATTTCTGACAGAAAGCGAGAGTGGAATAAATCTCGCAGTGACGTTTGCAGTGCTTTGACTTAATGTGGATGATATAAAGCAAGGCTGTAATTTAAAGAATATGCCTATGACAAGCTGAAAACTAACTCTGAGCAGACAGGACTGGAGCCTGTCGTGGCTCCCTGGCCTTTAAGAGGATTGATGCGCGTGGTTCACATTGACGTATCTGCTTCTGGCTTTAGCACTGCGCTAGCACCAAACTGATGAATGAAATTTGGAAACATCTGCAAGAGGATCGACTCCAGGCCATGTTTTGATTAAATTCCATATCTGTCACAATTTAGCCTATTCCCAAACCCTTTTCTGATCCAACTCTAGGAAAGGAAGAGCATTTGTGCAAGCTGTCACAGATCGCACATTCTTTCCAGTAACAGAAAATGGGACACCAGCTCCCCGATCCAAGTGTATGCATTATTAAAGCCTTCTGTGAGAATAGTAACTCATCTGCATATGAAAGAGTAATGTGTGAGGGAAATAGTTAACTGTGTGACTTTTACTAATGAGGAAAAGGAGATCGATGAAATGAAGACTTTGACGGTGATTTTCAACAGTGGCCTGCAATTTAACATGCTTATGTAACTATAAGACTTTTGTCTGGTCTGAAGCAAATGACATTTCAACTTTGAAAACAGTAAAGACTATCCAAGCCATAGTGACACAGTAAGTTTATTAAGGTCTTCTTATGAAAATCACCATTGTAAAAATAAGTGTTGCAAATAAATAAATAAATAATAATAATAAATTAATTAAAAGTGTAAACATCAGAATGCACAATGGTAAATATAATTCAGGAGAAAAATAATGTTTCATTAAAGAAAAAAAAAAAATATATATATATATATATATATTAATGCTCTCAAATAATAATAGGCTTCATTTTCTCAGTAATAAAAATAAGAATAAACATTTAATTGTTTACATTGATCACATGACCCATAAATGATTCACCAATAAATAAAAGTGTAATTCGATTTTCCCTAGAGTGATGAACCATTGCAGGTTTCCTTTAAAGTACAGTACGGTTAAACGCAACTCAGTGTTTCATCTTGTTTAATTTCTTTGGAGAATTGGGACTGTTTGTGCTGTGCCTGACAATCAACAGCACCCCTCTGGAGTGATAGAGGCATTCATTTCACAGAGAAACCAAGAGGAACATTTGTCTCCTGTGCTCATTAGACTTCTTCGTCGGAGCCAAGGGAGGAAAATCGCACACAGGCATTAGTGCGCTGTCATCCTCATGATTGGAGCCAAAAGAAATGTGCTGAATACACCACTGTTTCACCCTGTGAGCACTTCTTTTCCAGCTCTTTTGCAGGATATCATTCATTACAAGCCATTTCATCACATGTCCGCTCCACGTGGTACTAAAGAGCTTCAGAGTGAGACAACATAAATACAGTCACTCTTTCTAAACCATTTCTTCTGTTTCTTTTACTTGATAGTGCTTTGTAAGGCAAGCATAACTATTGCTATTGCAGGAACAGTTAGGTTTGTTCTAATCGCTAACCTTAAGTATTAAACTCATAACTCATGCAAAAACGTTTATGCATGGTGCACACATCAATGATTCCTCAAATGATTTCTAAACTATCAATCACTTGGCATGTATCAAAGCAAATTGAAGAAATAAAAATAATAATTTTATAAAGGCCTCAGAAATAGGGATGCACCGATATTATAATTCCAACCAATATTATAATTACGTTTCATGCAATAACTGGTATAAAAAATAAATAAATAAATTTGGTTCAAATGCTGCAAGTGGGAAAAAAGTTCTTAGCAATATGGAAGCACCCATATTAAAAAGTAAGCCAATATTTTAACTAAATAGACCATTAATGTTAATGCTATGACTGATAACTAATAAATACAAAACAAACCTAATCATTTTAAATAAAAGCAGACGGGATAAACTAATATTAAACTTACAATGCAATATGATAATTAAACAGATAGTTAATTTTTATGCTGTGATAGATGACTAATAACTAATAACTAAAATTTATAATTTTCAGTGCTGAAAAGTAGGGATACACCGATATTAATCTTCAGGTCAATATGATGACTTAATCAATTATAATTTAAACACACTAAACTATTAATAATTTAAAAATGTTACAAGTGAATTTAATGAATGCTTCATAATAATGTAAAACAAAACATAATCTAAATCTAAAAACATTGAAAATAGGAGAACTAATCGATCACAGAGCATTCGCTCACTGCTGACACTGGATCCTAACAGGGCTGCTTTTCCAAAAAGTATCATAAGAAACCATTGTTGCTTTTGGGAAACGCAGCCCAGAACAATTAATGTTCTGTTCTGTAACTAATGTAAATATAAATCATACACTGTCAGAATTAAAAGCCTGCATCGTATAGGCGCAACAGCCTGTCATTGGCAGTGCCTTATGAAAATGAACCATTGTTTTATTATACAGTAACCTTAGTTCTGCTTACCACTACAGTAAACATATTTTAACCACGCATAAACAAAAATATAATCGAATAAATTGCAATTAAAGCATACTGAATGTTAAAATGCCTTTCTAATATAATAATTGCCTATTATACTCTTAATTATTTACTAATTATATGAATAATTCTGTATTGATATTGATGATACTGGCCTTTGAAAGTATCGGTATCGTATCGAAAACCAAATGTGCAATATCGCCCAATCCTAACTTAAATGAGCATGCACAATTAAATATCCAATATCGACTGATACTGAATGAATTAAAACATCTTGACCGTCATTAGATATCCACTATGGATCCAATATATTGTGCATATCCACTAAGCAACCCCTTAGAACACATTAGCGTCTACATAGCAATGCTTTGGCAACCCCTCACAAGACTCGTGGCAGCATGACACACACTAAACTGACGAGGGTTTTTTGTTATACAGCTAGAGACAGCAGCCATCTACTCAAAACAGCTTCTGCTGTCCTTAATAAGCCAATACAGCATTGTGTACCAAAGCAGAAGGCAAAAGGGTCGATGTGTGATTTATAGCTGAAACACAGATCTGTGGACTGCTCGCTGTAAAGAATGAGCAGGCCTGATAAGAGTGAACACTCTCCGGCAGAAGCTGGAGCCAGTGCCAGGGCCGAGCCGAGCACTATACCTGCAACTAAACACTCACATCCACCGCAGATATAAAGCAGCCGCAGAGGGCTGTGTCATTTACTACTAAAGAGATGACTCACTTGTTCTGTCCTCTAGCTATTGTCGCTGCATTATGAAATGGATAAGAGCTGTTATGTAAGAGATTTCATTATACATTTTCTCGCTTATTACAAGGCTACTTTATAAATAAAGTAAAAAAACAGCCTGTTATGACCTAAAAGAACAACATGAGCAACAATACCAAAGTATTACAAAATTAACAGATTGATTATTAAATATAAATTAAATTGATTATATATATATATATATATATATATATATATATATATATATATATATATATATATATATATATATATATATATATATATATATATATATATATATATATATATATATATATATACTATATATATATATATATACATAATATATTTTTGCTTGTTTATTTTTAATATATGCACATCCCAACAGAGTAAAGACTGTAATTAAATTAATTTTTAGGCTGTATAGCAACAGAATTGTATTATTTTAAAGGGGGCAGATTCTTTTCTAAACCCACTACATATATATATATATATATATATATATATATATATATATATATATATATATATATATATATATATATATATATATATATATATATATATATATATATATATATATATATATATATATATATATATATATATATATACAATTTATGTATGGTTGTATATTTTATTAATTTCTGTATGATGATCTGTTAATTTTGTAAACCCTCCATTAGGTCATATCAGCAAATCATACAGAAATGAATAAAATCTACAACCATACATAAATTGTACACATACGTACATACAATTTCTTTATGGTTGTAGATTTAATTAATTTCTGTATGATTTGCTGATATGTTCTAATGGAGGGTTTCACATTATTGACATCTTAATGCAGTGCTTTCCTGAATGTTATGAATAATGCAGCAGAATTTCTGCCCCTAACCTCCTCTCCATCAGCAGTACTTTTGAAATTAAATGGGTAACAGGCATTAAATAGCGTAGCGTATTATGACACGAGATGTCCAAGTAGTTGGCCTGATCCAGCCTGTTTTGCATATTCATTATGTAAGGCTACGAATGCAAATAAGGCACTAGTTTGTAGAGAGCTGAAGTTAGTGATGCAGACCAGTGCCAGGACCAATCATTATTCACCTGGTGCTTTGTCTGGTAATCCTTTAAGGTTGCTCTCCGATCACATCACAGATCATGATAAATGGCAAAACTTCAGGTACAGATGATGGATCCTTCAGTTTCGTGTGAAAATGCAAGGTTGGTTTTCCTGTAAAGATAAAGAGTGAATAAAAAATTGCAATAAGCTCTGTAATGATCTCACGTCCACTATTCGCTTTCTTTTGACATTTATTTATGTCTGATTTCTCAGAGATTCAGTCATGATGTCTCCGACATTACCGTGCTGATATTTTATATTCTTCAGTAGTGGCATTTTGAACTCTCACAAGCAGGTATTTTGATAATTAACCATTTATTAGTAGAGCATAGATTTTGTGTCATAGTACAAGACTGAATAATATTCTATATTTCATTATCCAATTTTTTTGGAACATGTCTCAGTCAGAAATCTACACTACATCAAAATTTGGGGTCAGTAAGATTTTTTACGTTTTTTAAAAAGAAGTCTCCTACCCTCACCAAGGCTACATAAACGACATAAACACAATAAAAAACAATATTTTAAAAAATCACTCCAAATTAAAATAACTGTTTTCTATTGTAAAAGTCTTCAGAGTCACATGATCTTCAGAAATCAATCTAATATACTGATTTGCTGCTCAAGAAACACTTACGATTATTATCGCTGCTGAAAACAGTTGTGCTGCTTAATATTTTTGTGGAAATTAGGATTCAGGATTCTTTGATGAACAGAAAGATCAACATTTATTCAAATGGAAATCTTTCGTAACATTATAAATGTCTTTACTGTCTCTTTTGATAAATTTAATGCATCCCTGCCAAATAAAATTATTAATGTCTTTCAAATAAAATTATACTGGCCCCAAACGTTTGAAAAGAAGTGTATATGAGATCATGTTAGACTTGATTAGTAGTATGAACAAAAAAATCAGATTTAATTGGTTTTTGGTCACTTGAGGATGTATCACTTTCTACGAACCCAGATTTTTGGGTTATACCAATTGAGGTATGCTACAAAAGAGCATTGAAAATATTAGATAAGAAACCTTCATCATATCATCATTGTAATATTTTAGATAAATATAAGTTTTTAAATTTTGCGAATTTCAAATTATTTAAATCGGCCTGTTTAATCTATAAAGTTATACATGGTCTGGCGCCTCTACCATTGAGTGATTTTATTAAACAAAAGTCTATCAGTGCTGTCGGGTCTCGCGTGACTAGAGCCAATATGAGAGGTGACTGTGTCTTGGCGTTTAGGCGGACATCCTTTTCACAGAATGCTCTATCATATCAGGGGGTGAGCTTTTGGAATAGTATCCCTCAGTCAGTGAGGGAAAGCACAAGTTTGCCTATTTTTAGGAATCGTTTAAAAGTATGGTTGAGGAACACACAAATATGTGAGCATGTTTAGTAATCATTAATATATATACTAGATGTAAAATAGAGTTAGTGTTTTGTAAAAATAAAGGGGATAGAACTATCAGTGTGATATGGGTTGTGTAATCGTGTATGGGTTGAGTTAGTGTAGCATGGATATAGTGTATTATGGACATGTATGTTGTGATCACTTATTGTACTTGCTTCTCTGTATATAGCCTGTGCATAGTGTGTCTGTATGTAGTTATGTGTATTTATGTGTAACATCTACCTGTTTGGGGGTCTGCAGATGGAAATTAGCCTTTGGCTATAATCTGGCATATTTACATTTGTGAAAAATGTTCATTAATATGTATTGTCCCTTTTGTCTTTTTTTTTTTTTTCTACAAATAAAATTAAGTATATATTTGCAGAATAAATCAATCATCTATGTGCCCTAACTTGCATTGCCAACATGCATGAAAGCTGAAAAGATACACCATTACATTCAATCTAAAAGTTGAATTGTCATTTAACTTTTTAAGAAAAACTAAGCCGAGATGAAAATTATCTGTCAGTACTAAGGATTGTTATTAAGATGTTGAAACAATGAACACAAACACAAACCCCAACCAAACATCCCGTTTACATGGTTTCATGTAAATACTGGAAATGTTCTGTGATTTTAGTTTATAGCCAGAGTGTGTGTGTGTGTGTGTGTGTGTGTGTGTGTGTGTGTGTATTATGCCTCCAGTACATCTGTACATCTTGCCTGAGTGTCTTCGGGGGTAAGGAACAGCACACTACAAAATGCTAACAGTTCTCTCAACAAGGTGAGTAATGTTAAAGTCAAGGCCTGAGGCGGGCACTCATCCTCTGGTGAGTCAGCTGTGGATACAGAAAGGGCATTTCTCTTATGTCTCTGGCTTCTGCTTGATGTTTTTATTAGCCAGCCATCACTGAACAGCACATCACATTTTACAAAATAATACAAAATAATAATAACATTCAAAATAACAAATGACCTTTAGAATACAACAATAAAAACATAATCGTGTTTGTATTGTTGATACTATTATTATTACCAGTTATACTAATATCACTTTTGTTGTGATCAAAAATTGTTTTGGGCTATGTACAACTGTAGCTTCACATTGATCACTTCATAATAAATGGCAATTTTTTTTAAGTTTATAAAGTATAAATATCCAAAGAACTAAAAGTACTTTACCTATGGATGTAATAAACGGGTGCCTTTCTTTTAAGCCCTTCTAAATGATAAGAATGGTAGACCTGACAGTCAAACACAAGTAGCCGATTAGGATTAAACAGAGAAGTGTGGAAATCTGGGAGAAAACAAAAATACATACATACATACATAAAAAAAAAACTGTTCATTTATATGACTTTAAAAGGTGTTCAAATATCAATATAATCTGTCATCAAAATGAAAAAATATGAAACAACATCAGCTCCTAAAGAACTTACTGTATAATTCAATTAATCTATAATAAACCTATAAAATTTATTTTAAAATGTATATTTCTATGTCCATTATGCAGTTGTTTAGTACAGTACAGTATATACATCACAGCTTCAGGTCTCGACATGCTTTGTTTTATATAATTTAGCATAACATAGTAAACCATTATCATACGTATGCTACGTTTTCTTATTATTATATTCTAAGTTTCATTATATGTATTAAGCTTGTTTTAAACCCTTGTATAATCTTCATTGGTTTAAAGTTTATTAATACTTAAATAGTCTAGACTTTTCATCAACAAAAACTGCTTGTTTTTTATCTCATTAATTATTGTGCTTAAGAGTAAATTATGCATTTGTGTTGCTGAAGATGAGACTGAGAGTTCTTTAGGAATGCATCACCCAGTCTATTATTATGGAGAATAGTTTTGGCTGTCAGTATTTATTATGCAAATTCACACAGAAGTTAATGTTGTTGCGCTATTGTTAGCAACTGACAAACGACTTACAATTTATTAATGATGCAGTCATGCTGTTTCTTTCATACTATTGAAAAAAGTGTTTGCAATAACTCAATGGCCCATTGATGACAAGGAAAAGTTGAATATTATGTATCGTTCTTTGACTTGCTTTCTCTCAGCGTGACTCAACACTGCCACCTACAGTGTACAGTTAGGATTGCAGCGTCATCACAGGCGAACTAAACTTTTAAATGATCGTGATTGCTCTGCTAATCAAGCCGAATATTTTCTTTTAAACAAGTAGTGATAGTTTCAAAAAAGAGAGAGGGGGGGGGGGGGGGGGGGGTTCAAATCTTCTAGTCTTTCCAAACGTAAACACTCCATCCCAGCAGGTGGCGGTATAGAGTTGATCTGCCAACCGCCAATAAAACATCAAAGAAGAAGAGCGTTCTTTTTTTTGGAAAAACCATAACAGAAGAAGAGAAGAAGAGCGTTCTCTCTCAAGGACTTTTATTATGACGAGGCTTGAGTTGACAGTTGTACACCACAGCTTTAATGAAGGTAGTCAAATAACCTTTTCTCGGGTTAATGTTTGTTCTGTCGAATCCTTTTTATATTATTTCAGCTACTAATGTCGTCAGTTTCTAAAATATTAAAATCAAATGATTTGTCTTTTGATTAAGCTGGTTCTCTCCGGAAGGCATTGCTAGCCGTTCAAGCTAATTTGCAGCTGTTTTGTTTTTATGTTACTTAAGAAAGACATTATATTGATTGTTTAATTATCGGATACAAATTAGATTTTAAAAAGTAAATACAAAGACTTAACCTTTCGGAAAATGGCATGTTCATAAGCTAGTTATGGGGAAAGTTATGTTGTTGACATCAAACTTGGAGAGAGCATTGATATTGTTGTCCTGTGTCTGTATAGATAATATGTTGTTTACTGTATTTTTTTATAAAACAATTTCTGTAGATTGAAGGATGGAGACCAGTGGCAAACCCTCGACAGCTCAGATTGTGTTGCTGGCCACTAGCTCTGCTCTGACTGCGGTCTTATACAGCATTTACAAGAGGAAGTCGAGCCATGTAGCGAGGTTAAGGGTAAGAGAAGGTGCATTTCTTCTAATGAAACCATTACTACAAGAATCCGATAATATCTAAGCATGTTGGTTAACAGGAGGCCAAGAGGATGCCATTAAATCCAGATCTCAGAACTATCCTCGATGAAGCGCCAGGAAAATGCGTTCCTTATGCAGTTATTGAAGGTTAGCTTCTAAAATAAATCTAGTTTTGCACTGTGCTGATGTTGATACAATAATGATTTACTGAAAAACCAAAAGAGGGAAAATTTGTATTTAATTGGTGTCTAATTCTTATTATTCATGTTTTTATTTTACATTTTTTTAGGTGTTGTGCGCTCGGTGAAGGAGACCTTGAACAGTCAATTTGTAGACAACTGTAAAGGGGTCATCGAGAGGTTAACATTAAAAGAGAAGAAGATGGTGTGGAATCGAACAACACATCTATGGTACTTGTTTGTAATACATAACTGTCCATTAATGCAGTTCTAGAACTTATGCATTATATACCATGTGTATTGTACATTACAGTACAGTTTGCTTTTTAAATATTAGCATCACTAGAAAAAAATTATATTTGGCACAATATGTATTTGTCTAAAAAATTTCAGTCATGTAGATCAAAAGGTGTTAAGATATTTTTAAACATACAAATTAAAGTTTAATATAGTTTCTAATAATTATTTTCGTGATTATGTAGTTTTAATATAAATTGTCTTATTTAGTTTATCATAATTATACTTTATTTACATTTTTAAATTATTACACGATCAAAAATTTGACTTGTATTTAAATATTTTAATTATTTAAATATTCATTATTGTTTTCATATAAAGTAATATTTAGTTTTAATATACTTTTTATGTGCTTTTTAAATATTTATACTTATTATGTTGAATGAATGATATAAAAGTATTAATTATACTTAATATTTTAATATAATACTTTTAAAGTTTGTTTATAATGTGATATTTTTTTAATGTGTACAAATATTTATTTTTAATCATTATGCTCCATTTACATTTTTAGACTGTGATATAATTTAAAATGATTAATATTTGTTTACATAGAGTATACTTTAAATATTTATTGTTTTAATCGTTTTATATATAACCATATGCAGCTTCAGTAATTTACAATATAAAAAAATATATTATTCACTATCAGTAATTATATGTACCTTATTTAATAACCTCTGCTAATACATATTTCTTTAAGGAATGATTGTGAAAAGGTCATCCACCAACGCACCAACACCGTGCCCTTTGACCTGGCCCCACATGATGACACTGTTCCCATGACAGTGCGAGTGGTCCGTCCACTCGATGCAGCTGAATTAGATCTGGAGACCACCTATGAGAACTTTCACCCCTCCCAGCAGTCTCTGACCAACGTCATCAGCCACTTCATCAGCGGTGAGCGTCCGCAGGGCATCCAGGAGACAGAAGAAATGCTGCGTCTGGGAGCCAGCATGACGGGCGTAGGGGAGCTTGTGCTGGACAACAATCTGGTTCGTCTTCAACCCCCTAAACAGGGCCTGCGGTACTTCCTCAGCTGCCTGGACTACGACACGCTCCTGAGTAAGCAAGAGGGTCGCCTGCGGATCTGGAGGGTCTTGACGGTGCTGTTTGGCTTGACTGCCTGCGCCACACTATTCTACCTGCTGTGGCGGCAGTACGTGCTGCGTAAGGAGCGGAGGAAAGAGCGCAGCCTGCTGGACGAGTACAGGAAGTGGCAGAGCAGACGTTTGCAGGAGCTCCACCTGACGGATGATTTGTCTCCTACTTCATGCACAATATGCCTGAGTCGTGAGCGCTCATGCGTGTTTCTAGAGTGTGGTCACGTGTGTGCCTGTGAGGAGTGCTATAGGGCCCTGCCTGAACCTAAGAAATGTCCCATATGCAGGGCTAGAATAGACCGGATTGTGCCTCTGTATAACAGCTAGAGGCTTGAATATGTAGTATGCACTTAATTTGAAATGAGGCACTTTGTGTGTGAGCACAGTGTTTCATGCGACCTAATATCAGTTGATGTAAGAATCTGCCATAAACACAATACTCAGCAGAAAAATATTCATCCAGCTTGAGTCGGGTTTTGTGTTCTGTTGATTGATCACACTGTTGGCAATTATAATGATCACTTGTGCCTGTGTGAACTGAAATTAAATACCATTTGTTATTTCACTGAAAACAGCCCATTTTAGGACTAGGAATACAATATTTTTTATTTTATTAAAACATCTGTAATACAAAGATTTATGTCTTTAATAAAAACAAATTTAAGTAAAAGCAATACAATTGATTTATATAATTTACATTTATTATTTGGAATTAAAATATAAATTTTTTGCATCACAGTGAAAATTTGAGATAAGGAATGTGCTTAGTCATGATGTAAATGTTACAATACTTAATAGTCATAAAATGTCTCAATGTCTTTACATTTTGGGGTTAAATATTGACTTCCTCACTTTATGACATGTTAACTGGAAGTCAGTATCGTTATATTTAATTTGCAATGTATTTTTTTTTTACCGTTTGAGAGGGCAGAGAGAAATATTTTTTTTTCATACATTAAAAAAAATGGTCATCTGAATTATTAAATGGTAGTCTCTAAATGCCAGGGAAAGTAAAACAATCATTTTGTTCTTCAATATGCAACTTTATTGGTTTGATAATAGTTATGCTTACTATACGAACAACGTTATAATGGTTTGAAAAAAAATAAAGAACTTTTTTTCTGCAGTGGATCAGTCCGTGTGATTTCATGAGTTGTGTAACAGTCATGTAAGATAAACAACTGATATTGATATTGCTTATTCTTTGGAGTTACTTACCTTTCTTTCATATATATATATATATATATATATATATATATATATATATATATATATATATATATTATATATATATATATAATATATATTATATATATATATATAATATATATATATATATATATAATATATATATATATATATATATATATATATATATATATATATATATATATATATATATATATATCACTGAGCTACACATGGAAAAAAACAAAGTGAAATGGGTGGAGGTGATAGTTATCTCAGTGGCGCCTGATATAACACATTTGCATCCATAGTTTTTCTGTATATTTCCAGACTCTAAACTCACATCACATTCTGTTCATTCTGCTTTTAAATGATTGTTGTTTATTACACAGTATATAGCTATTGATTGTTGTGGATGGAGAGAGAACATGCTCGAGTAGTTGCCTTAAGAAGAAAACATCAGTCAGATGACAAAAGGAGCAGATATCTCTTACCTGATGCCGTCACAAGAACTTCTGCACGTTTCTTTGAAATTTGTACTTGTACAGTGTCCGTTTGTTGTGCAGACAGTCAAGGAAACCCTGAACAGCCTTTCTGTCAACAAATGCAAAAGGATCCTGAAAGAGAAGAGGGTGCTGAATCACGCAACAGACCATTGGTAAATGATCTACATTTGTACACGAACATTGATATTAAAATTATGAGATAAATGATTAATATTGAATGTTATTATTAATATTACGAGTAGTCTATATGGTACTTCTAGGGGGATGTATTCAGTTAACCTCAGTTACTGATGACGGGATGTGCTGATTTTTCCCAGCTGCCTCTAACACGAAATGTAAAGCATATTTATGTTATAAATGTCCTATATGAGTAGCTAAAGACATGAAGATTATACAGGTTGCCTCATCTGTACAGCAATAATGAATCATCCAGATAAATAGCTATGAAATCCACCTCAAGATTGACAGAACAAAAGGAAACTAATTTCAGTAGACAAGCTGTCACATTAAAACTGTTCATATCAAGCCTGATGCAAATGATCTAGAAATGTCTGCATACAGTATTGCTCTTTGGCACACACCCAGAAGCTTGTGAGTTGTTTTCTGCAAAGTTGACAGAAGATAACTGACCTATTTATTAATTAAATACCGTTTTCACTTTGTTCAATTGTTCAGTTTATTATTATTTGCTTAATTTTATCACCAACCAATCACACTCAAGGAAGTCATTCACTTCCTTTAATGCAAAACACAAACCATCATAGAAATTGAGCAGTTCTATTCTCATGTAATGAAACAATAAGTGTAAATAAGAGTGATGTAAGAACAATCGAAAGTAGGCTATAATGATAATAATAAGGTTTTAAAGTTCATAATGAAAATACTAGAAGGAACACTACTGTTTATTTTTGTATTATTTTTTTCTTTTTATTATTATTTATTTAATTTTTTTTGTTCTTAGAACGTTCAAAGCATCCAGTTTTTTAAAGGATTTAAATAATTAAATTATTTACACCTCAAATAAAACATTTCTGTAGATAAGAATTAAAGGTGTTGTAGGATTGAGTGGTTGAACTACTGTAAAAGAACAAATATAAATTTTTACTTAAAACCTCTGAGTATTACAGTCCAAGTTAAAAATATTGGACTTGACACAAACAGGAAAAATCACATTTGATGATGAATGAAATGAAATATGCTGTGTTTTCCGTCAACTGGAAACCCTGGGTGCCGAAATCCAACTGGGTAAACTGGCAGTGGGCGGGTTTCGCAGAACCAAATCAAAGACGGCATTCCGGCCAAGAACTGAACAATTTCAAGGGTTTTTCAGATAAACAAATATGTTAAGTTTGCATGTTTCTTATTTATCTGCATTTTTATGCTTTTGTAGAGTCAAAATCTTACATACAGCACCTTTAAAGGTACAATTTGTAACATATTTGCAGTAAAATATCCAAAAACCACTAGGCTAGTGTTATAAATTTTGTCCAGCTGATTACTAACAATGTCTCTAATGTTTTCAACTATTTATAAATCATGAGAAAATTCCCATTCTAAACAGTGACACGGGGCAGTGCAGTCGCCTGTTGATGACGTTAGTTACCCTTTGTTTCCGCCTTTACTGACGTAGAAACCACATGACAACAGTGTCGTGGACAAATGCGGAAGTAGCTTTGCGACAAACTTCAACTAGAAAGAGATGCTCACGTCTTGTGTTTTACTCGACAGGTGAGTTGTTTTGATTCGTATCTTTACAGAAAACGTATGCTATTATAACGATCAACAAGATTAGAACTATGGAGCATACACGCCAAATGCAGGGCATCGCATCTCTAGACAAGCGCGAAGACGCGTCTGATCCATCGTCTGATCTCGTTTTTACATTGACTTAGTATGTAATCTACTCGCACAAATCATTGAACGTTGATCTTTCCGTCTGATTGATGGTCGTCAGCGCTTGGGTAGAAGACAACGAATCCCATCATTCCACGCTCCTTCTTAGCGTCATCAAACCACGCGATTGTTATTGTTTTGATAGTGCGCCCTCTCGTGGCAGGTCCTACAATCTGTACCTTTAATATAAATGAATATTGAAAAGTTTGAGGTCTGTTTTTGTTCTAAATGTTTTAAAAATGTATTTTCTTGGTTATGTGAATGTTTTTCACAACATTTGACTATATTATTGTGCGAACATTATGGTTCCAACTTTGTCAGCAATTGCTTCTTTTTGCTCTGCTTGTTCCTATGGCATGACTTGGACATCTGTAAAATATCTTTTTCGAAATGCTGTATTTTGCCAGCTTGACTGGTGTAGGCAAGATGGTGCAAGACATCAACCTGGTTTGTGTTCCAGCTCCGGACATACAGCATTTCCTCACTCATTACTCCATCCTGAAGAAGCAGGAGAGTCACCTGTGGTTCTGCAGGCTCTTGAAGATGATGTTCGGTCTGACCGTCTGTGCCATCTTCCTCTACATGCTGCGCAGGAAACCGAGGAGAAGAGTTAGGAAGTTCAGACATATACAGGAGCTGTTCAGAATAATGCAGTCTGTCAGAGTTCAAACCAGACTCGTTTCTGAAGATATTGATTAGAAGCTTCTGGTTATGAAGTGCTTTAATCTTTATTAAACGTGACTTTCTAAATCGCTATTAAAAAACTATTGCTTTGATATTAGATATGCATATTTTACAAACAATATTATAAAACATGTTAATGATTAAATTGTATGCACATTTCTCTAGTTTCGTTTAAATGCACATGTAACAATAGAGTACTACTGTATCTGGCCAATAGATGGAGATAAATACCTGTCTAGCTGTACCATCACAGTTCAATAATATCACTATGGGTTGGTTAGTACTGAGATAACCATCGAAATAAAGATTTTAAACCATTAAAACCACCACAAGTTTTCAAGACTTCTCTAGCTTGAGTAATAACTACTTATAAACTCATATAAACCACTAATAAGACGCAAATTATTTATGTCTTGATTGTAACTTTCTATAGCCTTACACCATTCAAGTGTCTACTGTATAAATAATGTTATTAGTCTACAAGAATATTACTATGAGTATGAATAGGACTTTGAATTAACATGAACATCATATAATGGCAGTTGATGTTCTTAATAAAAGCATTACAGAAGAAATCTAGCTTTATATTTTCTTTTCACTGTAGCTTTACTACACATTATGAATTGTTATTAATTTTAATAAAAGCAATGGTAAAAATGTCACTCACATTGTCATTATTATAATATATTAAACTCAACTATTATATTAATTCCTGTAATTCTGTAAAAAAAAAAAAAAAAAAAACATCAGCAGTGTATTTTTATGGTGAACGCAGTGGCCAGTTCTTATTTTCCCAAAAAATATTTCATAAAACAGTGCCAGTCTCCCTGGGTTGTAAAAGGCACAATGGTGATTCTTTTATTTATTTTGAGGAATATTTTACCGAATAATAAAACAATTCTGAAAATCTACTCACCCTCAGGCCATCCAAGATGTAGATGAGTTTGTTTCTTCATCAGAACAGATTTGGAGAACGGTAGCAATCCATCACTTGCTCACCAGTGGATCCTCTGCAGTGAATGGGTGCCGTCAGAATGAGAGTTCATATTGTTCCTTACACGACAACACAACATCAAAGGACATTAATTGATGGTGTGGGCTACTCGTGGATAATTTTTTTATCATCTGCTTGGACTCTCATTCTGACGGCACCCATTCACCACAG
This sequence comes from Carassius gibelio, assembly GCF_023724105.1. NCBI lineage: Eukaryota > Metazoa > Chordata > Actinopteri > Cypriniformes > Cyprinidae > Carassius > Carassius gibelio. Next base: position 22,027,653 of record NC_068393.1, read on the forward strand.
ATGATCAATTGGTTAACAAGTGATGTAAGTTAAAATTAATTTTCAGTTCTGATAAAGAAACAAACTCACCTTGGATGGCCCAAGGGTAAGCAAATTTTAAGCATATTTTCTTTTTTGGCTCAACTATTCCTTTATACTCGTGGGATTCGAACCGACAATCTAACCCATGCCACCCATATGCATGTTTTGAGTTCTTACTTGCTCAAGGAAAATGCTTATACAGCATCAATCGACCCTAAATTATTCAAATATGTTTTACTACCAAGCCACAGGCACCCACGTGCAAAAACACAATTGTGACAATCTTCTGGTTGGCAATGATGGTAAGTCACGAATCAACCCTAGTGGGATTCAAACCCACATCCTTTTGGACAATCTGAACCACAACAGCCAAGAGCTGCAGGCAGCAGTGTGAGGTGGAGGGAGGGGGATGGAGCTTCTGCTTGCAGCACCGAGTCTGACTGACGTCTCTCTGCTCTCTGAGGACACGAGTGTGTGTTTTTGCAACGCGCTCCTGCTTTGCATCTACATCAGTTTTTCCGAATGACTCCTGCTCATCGATTGGAAAACTGAAAGTGGCTCCCGTGGTTTGAAGGTAAAATACAGCTGCGTCTGCTCGTGACAGCTGAGATTTCCGCAGGTTTGCAGAGCTCGTTAGTGATCGATTCTTCCTGTATCTCGTGATCGATTATTGCGAACGGGATCATGTCAGAAGTGCTGCCTTACGACGAGAGCATCTCTCATTATGGTGATGATGGAGATGAAGAGCAGCTGTCCCTCACCTGTCGCCTGCAGAACAACAGCAGTAACTTCTTCAGTACTGCGCAGAACAAACGAGCTCCGAAACTCGGACAGATCGGACGCAGTAAGAGAGGTGAGAAAACTACGTATTTACGTTTTTCGTAGGTGAAAGTACCGGGGAAAAAGGGGAGGGGGTGGGCATATTAATGAGTCGTACTAATATGCTACGTTTCCACTATTACTTTTAGTATGAAACCATCCCTTAAATATGCAAATGTATAGCATCGTGATGATGTCAGAGTGATTCATTTGAACCTAATTGCCTGCTTTTGACTTAATCAGTTTTCATCTAGTGGCAAATTGTTATATATATATATCTATATATATATATATATATATATATATATATATATATATATATATATATATATATATATATATAATAAATGTATTTTATATTTTTTAATTAACAACAGTGATTGAAATGAATATTCAATTTATTAAAGCCATGTATTAATCTCAAGTCAGTGTTTTTAAGCATTTTGCATTTATTAAAAAAACTAATGGCAGTATAATTGAAACAATATTTTTTATTTATTAACTTTTTTTTTAATAGTTAACTTTTAACTTTTTTTAATTTATCAGATCATCATTCATCAAAGCTCAGTAAATATTGCTCAAAGCACAGAGACAAAGATTTCCTTTAAATTTCACCAAGCTGACTGCTCACTAAAAAAACTCCCACAGATCATGTTTTCATGCCATTTAAGTCTTATTTTGATGTAATAAAGGGGTAATATCCAAGCGGCAACCTCCCACTCTCTCTCATGAAGCCAACCAGGAAGTGACTAAAACTGCAATTCATCGACTGGCCGCTAGAGGCTGGCTCCCAAAGAGAGTCAATCCCATAGACTCCCCATGTTAAAACGCCCAACTTTACAGCAAAAAACAAAACAAAAAAAACAACAACGTTTACAGCCTTGCCTTTCATGACAACTGTGAGGGGGGTGATTTTTTTTATAACTCATCCGTTTAAATTAAAGGTGCTGTAGGGAACTTTTGTAAACTTTTTTTACATATTTATTAAACACTGTAGAATATGACAGAGATAATCTGTGAAAAAATCAAGCTCCTATGGCTCCTCCCAGTGATCCTATTGCCATTTGCAGAAACTCCATCGCTCCCGGTAAAAAATAACCAATCAGAGCTGCGGTCCGTAACTTTGTTTGTGTTCAAAATGTAGAAAAATTTATATAATAAGCGAGTACACCATGAATCCATTTTCCAAACCGTGTTTTTGGCTTGTCCTGAATCATTAGGGTGCACCTATAATAAGTGTTTATATTCGGACTATTTTAGATTGCTTCGGTGATACCGCGGCGGAGTAACCCAGTACCTTTGTGATTCTTCATAGACATAAACGAGAAGTAGTTCCGGCTACGATGTTCTTCCGCAAGACGCAAGTAGTTCTGTTTATTAACCGCTAGAGCGTCAAAAGTTCCCTACCGCAGATTTAAGCCTTAAATTTCTGCATTTTTAAGGGAATGTCCACTTGAGTGACAGGTGGATTGCTGCTGCAAAACAAAAATTAATTTCGATAAACCCCCCCCCCCTCCTATACAGGATTTTTTAAAAACTGGACGTAAACAGTCCAATCTTAATAAGCAACATGGTATTGTTGGTATTAATTTTAATACTTATTAACTAATAAATGCAAATATAATTAAAAAAATTGATTAATATTCATAACACATTTCCAAATTATATTTGTAAATTAGAATTAAAATTAAAACCATTGTGTAGCTACATGCCTGTATAGCCTATATAAATATATAGCCTATTGTGCAATCCCTTGTTGCTAAGACATTGATCTCAGACATACATAATTATTACGTTTTGCATTTGGATGCATGTTTAAATATCAAAGACAACTTTTTGCCTTTGTCTATTTTTGTTTAGATGCTATTTTAAACTTTGATTTCAGGTGTCAGTTTTTGCATTATTATTACAGTCAAACCTATAAACCCTTTTTTCCCAAACTACAATTACAAAACACACTGATCATTTAACAATGCATTGGACAATGAATAGATTCCGTAATATTGCTCGGTGTGTATTGTAGAGGCAAAATACAAATCATAAACATCATAAAATATAATAAAAACGTCATAAAATTTAAATCAACATCGTAAAATGCTGAAGATAGTGTGTAGTTATATTTTGCTTCTATACACATATAAGCTACTAGCCTGGTAATACCAGACTCTGCTACTTTGCTTCGTAGACAGAGTACAGAAGCGAAATTAAATTGAGCGTAAGTAGGAAATCTGACGTAGTCAGGCTAATAGGCTACACACTGAGCAATATAAATCTTTAATCAATCAATCAATCAATCACCTTTATTTATATAGTGCTTTAAACAAAATACATTGCGTCAAAGCACTGAACAACATTCATTTGGAAAACAGTGTCTCAATAATGCAAAATGATAGTTAAAGGCAGTTAATCATTGAATTCAGTGATGTCATCTCTGTTCAGTGGAAATAGTGTTTGTTTTTACTTGCAATCAAGTCAATGATATCGCTGTAGATGAAGTGACCCCAACTAAGCAAGCCAGAGGCGACAGCGGCAAGGAACCGAAACTCCATCGGTGACAGAATGGAGAAAAAAACCTTGGGAGAAACCAGGCTCAGTTGGGGGGCCAGTTCTCCTCTGACCAGACGAAACCAGTAGTTCAATTTACATTTTTTTTTTTTTTACATTTCACAGCGTGATTTCTCGACTGCCACAAAATACAGATTTGTGCACTTTTTACTACAGTTTTCTGATTAGTTTTACCAATGGCATAGGAATCGTCAGATTGACAACTCTAGCCCACTAGTGTTGGGGGAATCATAAAACTGCTTAAAGATGTTTTTTGTTTTTTTGTAATTTCTTCATGGACATCATGTTTGACCCCAGTGCCTCTTGTGAATTCTCTTTCAGTTGTCATAGAAGACGACAGAATTGATGAAGTCCTGAACAACACGGCAGAGAAGTCATCGGCTGGAGTGTAGCGCACAAGGACATTGTTAAAGCGGAAGGAATTCGTGGGTTATGTGCATTCTGCGTCGAAAGCACCTTGCAGTCCCTCTTAGTATGGGTTGAATTACACGGTGAGGCAGCAGGCGAGGAGAACGTCCTGCTGCGGGCATCCAAACGGAGGAAGCGGCTTTCTCTCTTTAAGGGCATGTTTCATATCCCTTCTTATAAAGTGACATCCTACACTGGACAAACAAGTCCTATGTTGTTTAATACATGTGGAGTTGGTCTGTTGTGGTCCAGATTCAGTTTATATTGTGAGAGGAATGCATTGATATCACAAGCACAAATCTGACAACTTTCATTCTTTATTTGTCTGAGACTAAGCATTTGGTTTCTCCATATCTTTTTTGTGCACAATGAAAGTGTTTTTCACTTTAAATATCCTAATTATTATCTCTTGGATACATTTTTGTTCTTTTGCCGAGTTGACAGACTGAGTAAATGTTTTTTATAGGATGAGAGAGGAAAGACTACTTTTTTTTTTTTAAATACATTTTTTCATGTTGCATATTGTGTATTTTTGATGTGGCTGCAAACTGCTTAGCCTGAGTTCAAAGGCTTATTTTCATATCAAAGAGCTCCTTCTGAAAAAAAAATGCTTATTTGAGTTGTATTCGTAGCACTTTCAAACGTAGTTGTCATAAATGGATTTTGATCACTTCTGTGCCAAATTTTTGCAGAATATGCCAGTCGACTTGTGTTTCTGTTCACCCGAGTAATGTGAAGTTTTTCAAGCCTGCCTCTCATATATGTTTCAGGGCTTTTTTAACTGCTGTTTTGCATGAGACGGGCACAAACGCCTCCTTCTGTGGCAGTGAGCTACCAATTTATTTACAGTAATGTTGCTCTGAATGACAAGCCTCACACTCTTGAATATTGTGTATGTTGCACTTCTCTGTACTGTTAAACAGGGCTATATTTGCAATGAAATATATGACCATTAAAATCTGATTATATAACAGAACTCCACCACCCTCACTGTACGCTATGTGAAATTTCGTCCCTTTGTTGAAAATGGCACTTCGGCCTTGATTTCCTTGTTTTATCGATTGTAACGTGGCGTATTTCTGAAACAAATGTTTTCCAATTAAACAGGCCTGTTCGGATGTAACAGTCTGAGTTGTCGAGTCAATAATGAGGAATGCATTTCAGCTGTTTATCCAGAAGCATGTGCTTCAGTCTGCTTGTTTTGCTCTTAAAAGGTATATTCTACTTTCAATACAAGTTAATAAATAAATTGCTGGATACAAAATCTGTGTTTATAATGAATGCTTTTGCAATAAAAGTATATAAAGTCAGGTATTGCACTGAAATAGATGTTAAAATACCAAGTTTCTAAATATAACCTTGAGATTTAATTTCTTGCACTGTTATGTATAATTTCAAGTAAATGCTGTCCGCTATAATTCATTAAACCTAAAGGAAAACGTATCAAGGTTTACACTAAGCAGCTCAAATGTTTTCAACACTGATAATAAGAAATGTTTCTTGAGCAAATCAGCATATTAGAATGCTTTCTAAAGGATCATGTGACACTGAGGCCTGGAGGAATGATACTGAAACAGAAAAGTGTCATTAAATGAAAAGTTTTCTGCTGAAAAGCACCCAGTCAAGTGAAATGAAAAAAGTAGTTCTTCCCTACCAGATCATTAGGACCCCCCGGATGAGCAGGTAATCAGGTGAGAGAAACGTCACAGTTCAATCTCTCTTTATACTTAAAAGTTTCAATGGCACCATTCGGATGACTACTGGGGTCACTTACTCAATTACAACATTTCCACCCTATTTTCTCAAAGGAAATGAAGCAGAGCAGCTTAAATAAGCAGTTTATATAGAAAACATGAGGCTGCAGGGGAAATAGCAAAGAAGAAAGTGAAGTACTGTCTTTGTGTTGCTTGGAAAAGCTGTGCGGTATCTGCTCTCTCTCCCACATTACTGAACTCTCTCTAGTCAGAAGTGAGCTGAACGTACTTAGAAAGCACTAGAACAACTTTACAAACAGAGTTCAGTTTTTTTACTTTCATTTTTATTTTAAACTGCTGAGTGCATGAGGAACAAGAAGGTGCTGTTCCTTCTCTGAACACTTACGCCACATTATGCTGCTGAAATGATTTACTTTTAATCACAACTGAACAGCACCATGAGGAACAAATAAGTCTGAGAAAATCAGAGAGACACAGCCCTTTTCACACAGTAATACCAGTAAATTACTGTAAGATTACCAGAACGACTTTACCGGTAAATACAAAAACAAGCAACAACTTTCCATCAGTTTCAAAATACATCATTTGTAAACAGGGGTATTCACGTTGTTTTAAGTCTCGTGTCGAACATTCACATTCTTGCAGTTGCTTTTGGCCCAGAGACATCATTTTAGAGACTTCAAACCAAACTCGTCCAGCGAATATCTGTATACCAGTAATCTTGTTCTGCATTCACACAGAGCAGATTTCCAGTAATTTACTGGTAATGTAACAACTTTCTTACACCAGCAAATTGCCAGAACAACTCAGTATTTTGTAAAAGCTCCTGTTCACACATGAAGTCTTAAGGGTAATTTACCGGTATTTTCCCAGAAATTTGTCTAATATACTTGAGTCTGTAATAACTCTTTTGTTCTCCATATTACTGTACAATTTCTATAAAAATTTTACATTTTAATGAAAAAAAAAATTGTTACTGATGACTTTAAGTTCTTTTTTTTTTCTTCTTCTTCTTCTTTTTTTTTTATAGGGGGTTCCTTAATGCTTATGGGAGGTCCGGGACTGTAGAAAATGAACACATTGTGACACAAAAACAAGAAAACAAAAGTGTTATTGTGTGTGGGCATCTCATTAGAGCTCCAGCAGATGATGCAGGGCTGCACTTCTCTTCCTTCATTATTTTGTCCACTCTCTACACATAGAAGTGCTAACGGTAGAGTTGGCTGCCATGGCAACAGATGCGCTCAGTGCTGTCTTGGAGCAGCTATGTGAGCAAAAGCCCCAATTGGCGCCTTTTCGCCATGCAAATAATCCAGCTTTGCCATGTGTTTTATTATTCCGCACTTAAGCTGGCAGCCGTCTCGCGAGCGTCAGCTCTGAATGATGCTGCTCTCAAAAGCCACTTGGTTCAATATTCAATAAAAGACACCCGAATGCATCTTTAAAGTGAAAATTCACCAAAAATGGAAAAACATTCACTCACCTTGATGTTGTTCCAGACCTGTTTGAATTTATATTATGGTACTCTTTTCCAAAAGAATCATGCATCTGGGCTTTTGTTTGGGCTTCAAAATGGGAATAAGACACCAAAGTGCCTCAAAGTCCCTTTAAGGCCTTATTGTATAGTCTTTGTCTTAATATAATATATTTGTAAATACTGTAATTTTTATAGAGAGCTCCCATGAATATTGTCTATAAAAAAATAATAGTCGAGTCACTTGAACGTTAAAACAGATCACAGATATTTATGGGTTCATGTTTCATGTAGCCTATTTTAGTGTCAGTACACCCAAATGACTGACTTTTATTTATTTTTATTTCACTTTAAAATAAAAGAAATCATGAGTTTCATGAAGAGAAACTAGCAGTTTTGCAATTCACAGTGTACAATATGTTTTACTTCTAGAGTTGAGAAGAAAGCTTTGATCAATCCCACAGCCTTATTTCACCATCACTTTTGATTTTTGCATCAAATGCTGTTAGCCATTTTTGTAGTTCAGATGACCTTTGTAGTCCACTTTGAAGCTTTCGTTAAGAGTAAGTTTTTCTGTGAATTTAGACTTAAAGCAATCGTATGACCATTCATATGGACTAATTTTATGGTGCTATTAAGGTATGTGCCTAGCCTACCTTTTATTATCATATCAGCATCACAATCCTCATTTACTTTTGTTTTATGAAAAAGAATGACCAGGATAAAAATTCAGCTGCGACATGTACATTTCTGCTCCTTGGAGACTTGCGGTTTACATAACTGCAATATATCTTTCACTATCAAAAACTGTGGTAAAGGTTAAATTCTGCCTCGCAAGGCATCATGCCACTAATTACAGTAAAAGACTGATTTTGCTTTGGGACCATGTTTATCTGAAAGTTCCACAACGGTTGCTATGGAAATGTGTGCTGAGAAGGGAAGTTGTCCTAGTTAGAGCACCGCTCGTGTTGGCAGTGATCTGTAGGAGGCTTGAGATACATGCTCCTGTCTTATTATTAATTCTCCTTGATGCATTTCCAACAGCAACGCAGGTCATCGCACAATATGAGTGCTATTGTGGTAAAAATCATAATTTTCCCATTTGCTGTTGAGAGGGTTGCACAGTTAAATGCTTTCCGCCTACTCTACAGATTGTTTGCTCACCTCTGTGCTTCTTTTAAAAGGTAGAAATTTCAATGATCCAATAGTAATGTCAGATATTTCAAATGAGCCTGTTTGATCTAACTATGCTGAAGCACGACACCAAGCCACAGGAGAATGTGTGCCTACTTATACAGCATCTTGACATGGCAAAAATGTTTGGCTGAAAATAATAGGAAAGACCATCTCAGGGTTGGCATCTTCAGCATATATTAGAAACAGATCAAACTCTGGTTTGAGATGAGCAAAGCTGATCACACCATAATACTGTATAATACACTATTAGATTTAATCTGTCAGTGCTCTACAGCAATAAAATTTAATGTGGACTGATTTGCACCTTAAAAGCAGCATCATATTTAATTAGTTTCTTAAAACACATTGATTAGTATTTTGAATTTGAATCACCTTTTTTTTTTTTTGACATTTTCTGAGGTGATGATAATATTTTGTGTCTCAGTGTAACTCTATGCTATTTTAAATTGCTTTGAAAAGTAATGCCACATTACTCATTATTCATGTCTGTAGCAAAAACACTGAGATGATTTATACACTAAAGTTTAATAACTAATGTGTGTGTATAGGATACTAATTAAGTTTGCAGTATAAATTAAGGGTTTATACTTTTGGGTCATTTCTTTGGTTATTCAGGTTATTCAATTAAGGTTATTCAGTTAGATTTTCTGCAGCCAAATATATTAAAGTTTGCAACTGCTTATTTCAAACTTGTATTATTCTTAAAGGAATAGTTCAATCAAAAATAAAAGTTGGCTGAAAATATACTCACTCTCAGGCCATCCAATATTTAGATGAGTTTCTTTCATGTTCAAAACAAAGGAATTTAGCATTACATCACTTGCTCACCAGTGGATCCTCTGCAGTGAATGGGTGCCGTCAGAATGAGAGTCCAAACAGCTGATAAAAACATCACAATAATCTACAAGTAATCCACAGTACTAAAATATTTGTATAGAACCGTTTTGGAATGTTTCTGCTTGTAAACAGTGCTTATTCTGTTCATATTTCTCTCTTGATTCAGATGAGGAAATATTTTTACTGGAGAAACCAATATTATGGATAGAGCCAGAAGTAATGATTTAAAGTTAAAAATGTCTCATTGAATTTGTTTCTAACACACAGCTTTTCACTGCACAAGACTTTAATTGATGGATTGGAGTGGTGTGGATTGCTTGTGGATTATTGTTATGTTTTTATCCGCTGTGTGGACTCTCATTCTGACGGCACCCATTCACTGCAGAGCATTGATTGGTGATCAAGTGATGGAATGCTACATTTCTCCAAACCTGACAAAGAAACTAATTCATCTACATCTTGTATAGCCTGACGGTGAGTATAATTTTTGTGTGAACTATTCTTTCTGTCTAAATTAACAAGTTATCACTATCATCACAGAAATTCAATAATAATGTTTCGATTACTTGAAAGTACCATATTAACTATCATGGTATTTGAATATGGTAGTCAACTACTATCATGGTACATATCAAAATACCATGGTATTATGATATTATACCATCAAAGTCATTTTTGAAAGGTTAAAAATTATGAATCCCAAACACAAAATCCTTATAGATGTCAGAGGTTGAGTAATTAATCAGCAGAGAGGTTTGTAATTGCATTTGATCAAACAGAAGGTTAAACTGATTCACACTAATGCATTCTCTGTGTGCTTGATTGGAATCTGACATAATAACCCTGTTTGCTTTGATCCCCAAGAAAACATCATGTTATAGAATTTGGAACTGATTAACAAAATTACTATGATTAAAGATTATTTAAAATCTTTTACTATTTAATATTTTTTTTAGGTTTACTTAATATAATTTTGTTGTTTTGCACACAAAAAATTCATAGTTGGAATAACTACAAATGGAAACATTTAAAATTTACAGATAAATTCACACAAGTGAAACTTTATGTGAATCTGAGAATTAAGGATTGTAAGTCAAAAGTAATTTATTCGAAACCTGTAAGACCATCGTTTCATCATCATTAGGACAAGAACAGGCTTCAGCTTTGAAGAGAGCACATGTATGTGGCTGTAATTGGCTCTGGAGGCACGTGTTTTAGCAACAGTGCCAGCAGAGAATAAAGGAAGAATTTAATTCATTATGTCCAGTGGCTTCATGGATCCCGGATTCAATCTAAGAGGTATTTTTTAAAGGCAGTAAAAGGGTGAGCCACCCCCATCAGCACATACGCTGTGTCATAATTAGATCTGATTCACTCAGTCAGCAATCATTAGGAGAGTCGATCAGATCAAAGTCAGGGATGTCATGGACACTAATGAGCCTCTGAAAAACACATATTGAGGAAAAAAGAGAAAATCAAATCGACAGGTCAAAGATCTCTTAACAAATCTTCATCTCATTTTTATTAAAGACCAAGTAATTGTAGACTGAGTGAAAAAAATATATGAACCATTATATTATAAAGACAATAGTTCCAAAAGAATGGTATATTGTCACAGTACTGAACCCAAAGTAAATTATTACAAGATTACTTAGAAAATGTTCATTTTGTACAGTTCACAGAAGTTGGGAGAAGATTTTTTCTCACTAATGTTAAAACAAAATGAGATGCAGAAATGTGAAGAGAAGCATATAATGTATTTGATAAAAGAGAAACTGAAATTGTATGTTTATCATAACACATACTCCAATATTCTTTTTTTTTTTCTTTTTACAAAAATTATTTAAAAACAATTTTTACAGCGTAAAGACAAAATTGCAAAAAAAAAAAAAAAAAAAAAAAAAAAGATCCCTCAAACTGAAAACAAAACAAACAAACAAAAACTGATAGACAGTTTTCTTTTTTTTTAACTTCAACCAATTATGAAGTAACTTAGCTAGCTACCTAGCAACACCTGAGTTTCCTTAGCAACTGACAGGTGAACAATTATTAGTCAAATTATGTGTCACTAAGCCGCACGGTTCTTCTGTCCTAAATGCTTACAATAAAAACAACCACAAAACAAATCTACATACAATTTGCAATTATATAAATACACCATAAAATCAGCCATAAAGGACTCATCATCTGAGCTCACCTCTGCTTCATGCACATTTAATACACATAGTTCTCGGTCCCCTAGGATCCTCTGATAACACATGCTGACATACTCTGTGCATGATAGCTGTGAAACAAGGCAACAAAACATGGATTGGCAGCACTGTTGCCATAGTAACCCCACAGCCCCTCACGCTTCAGCAGCCGAATGTGCTGAGAAGATGAGGCCGTGTTTATTTATTTATTTATCGCAGCTCAGTAAGTCTCCCACACAAAGCATGAAGCATGTGTCTCACAGACATGTTTTCTGTGAGCGACAGTGATTTTTCAGCCTCCGTGTCTTTATTTTGACTTTCCGTGACAGATACTGTAATTGAATTCATGATTGAGTCAGATGCATTACACTGCTTCCTTTCGCAGTCATGTTTTATGTAAAGATCTTCTGTTATGTAATTTAGCACTACCAAAAAGTTTATAGCTCGACCATCAGAGGTTGTCATGAAAAAGGTCATGCAAGTCTTCAGTGGGTTACAAACTGTTACAAAACCTATTGTGCTGCCTACAAAGGCAGTATTTTAAGAAAGCATATAGGTGCATTCAGGTTAATTATGCATTTTCGATGAGATGATCATATTTTATCAATTCTAATGTTCAGCATTTCATACTCCACAGAGAAAACACTTCCACAATTCCTTTCAAAAAGCAAAGTATATATTATATGGAACTAAAGGTAACACTTCAAATTAGAGAACACATATAGTTGTTAAGTTTGGGGTCGGATTAAGGGATCTAAAATATGGTCATGCAGAATAAGGAATCAGTATGTGCCTAATAAAGTTATTACTTATCTAAAAGTATTACCTAACTGTCAACTGTATACAGTACATAATACTTTTCATTTGCAGTCCAAATAGCTCAACTTTTGTATCAGCTTTAGTTGTATCACATAGCTTTTTGCAAATTCCATCCACCCACCCATAGGTCTGTGTGCTGTAAACCTGTTTGCCACTTTGGAGCTGCACAAACTTGCCGAGCTAAGATGAGAATCACAGGAAACTGTGATTTGTTGCAGTACTGGAGACTCTGACATCTGTAGCTTTTGTTCCTCTCGTTTTAAACCCAATGCAGTTCTCAGCGGGAAGCTCAACCCTCTTATCTGAAATATTGCTTCTATCCCCTGTCATAATGGTGGTGAAAATAAACTGCTGCTCCAAAATGACTTTCATTTGTGGCTCAGGTAACTGCGCCGCTGCTTAAGACATGCTTAAAACCTGCTCTAGACTCTTTGGGTTCCATTATTGTACCTTCTATACTGTTCAGCCCCTACAGCTCGTGCGTCTTCTTTGTGCTCTTGCCCCTACTGTGGACACCTGATGTGATACCATTTCCTTCTTATTATTTGCCCGCTGTGACCTTGTTGGTTGCTATGGTGCTCACCACATTTCTTTTCCACATGGCACCTGCTGCACTCAGCTGACCGACATCAGGTAAGTCCAGTTCTCACTTCCAGTTACAGTCTACAGTGAGGAACTAGGAAAATCTTAAAATCATATCTAAAAATGTGAATTAAAATGAATAAATGTAGATTTTTTTTTGGATAATTTATTGTCCATAAACAATTGTGTTCCATCCGCTTACGACTGTGTGTTTTGATTCTAATATATCTTGTAAAAATAGCTTTTTCTGCTCTAAAGGATTGATGGAGGGTAAGCCAATAGCATTTGAGTGTGGACTGTGAAGGAGCATTTCATTGGTTAGATCCTCGGAATGAATGCCCTCTTCAATGAAAGAGTCGGTACAAATTCAGTGATCTTGTGCGTGAATCAACTGAACGAGAGCAAGCAACATTATTTTAGATATAGGGCCCTATGATTTCCGCAGTGTGGAAAACGAAGATGGAATCATGGTATCTAGTCGTAAAAATTGGATTCACTGTATTACGCTGAATGTCACAGAATTTGCACAATTTTGAATGAATAAATAAAAAGTTAGTTTAGTACACTTAAAATTAGGGTAGGTGATTCCAACGCTATCTCATGACCAATTTGTACGTATTTTACGAAGTGGCTTATTTGTACGAATTTGTACGACATTACTCGTAGGGTTTTATACGATTTGTCTAAACCCCAGTGACGGTTAGGTTTAGGGGCGGGGTTAGGTGTAGGTCATTCGTACAAATTCATACGAATTGTGCAACTTGGCAAAAATCGTATGAATTTGTATGAGTGTGGTCGTACGAATTTGTACGAATAAGCCACCTCGTGAAAAATGTATGAATTACCGCAAGATCGGGTTGGTGATTCCAGAGGGGCTAGCAATGACAAGCTAGCTTTGAAAGCATAAAATCCCACTCTCCCTGCAAATCACTCTCCAAAGCCACGCCTCCTCCAAATCATGAACACGCACAGGCAGACCAGAGGCTAACCGGAGACATGATGAGAGACGACATTACAGGAGGGTTGAATTCAACACTGTCAGATCACCTCATATCTAATTCACCGGTGAGAAAACATTACTGTACAAAGTGCATAATATTATATTAATAACTCCTTCTATTCTCAATCAGTCTGCAATAGCGTAATGGAACGCGCTGATGACGTATGGACAGAGTGCGTGGAGGTATGCAAATACATACATTGAGAGGCAGTCAAGACAGCCTATCACAATCCTCGGACTGAGGATATGGTCCTACGCCTTCCACAGATGATATAAATAACATATAAATACATTTATACCACTAAGCTTAGTGATTGTTATAAGGATGTAAAAAGAATTTCAACCATCATAACAAAAAAAAAATTCTGAACCAAATAAACCTACCCTGCCTTTTAAATCAAAACGCGATAGTGTCAGTCAATATTAAGCCACGAAAAGACGATTTAAATATGAATCCTGCATGTTCTGCATCTCTCTGTGTGAATGAATGGCGCTTAAAGCTTGGTTTTGTTTAACACATTGCCAGAGTTTTCGACACTGCTTCTGATAAAAACTTTGTTGGTTAGAAGATGTGTGCAGTGGTCGAACTGTAAAACTGTAAACTGTAGAGAAAAAAAAGAAATAAAAATTTGGGGGGAAAAACCATAACTGCAGTTAGTGTGGTCAATTTCTTTGGTGGGGCAGGGGGTCCTGTAACTTTACACAGTGATTACAAAATTTGTCTAATTTTTTTTAACAATTTTATTTATTTATTTATTATTATTTTTATTTCTACTCCTTTTGCGAAAATCCCTGTGTCAAAACGCACTTGTGCTTTTTAAATGCAGATGCAAGAAAACATAACCAGGGATGGGGCTGGGGTGCAAATGAAGCCATTTTATTTTTATTGGTCGATGCCTTACCAAAGGGGGAAGTCGTGGCCTAATGGTTAGAGGGTTGGACTCTCAATCGAAGGGTTGTGGGTTCTAGTCTCGGGCCGGACGGAATTGTGGGTGGGGGGAGTGCATGTACAGTTCTCTCTCCACCTTCAATACCACGACTTAGGTGCCCTTGAGCAAGGCATCGAACCCCCAACTGCTCCCCGGGCGCCGCAGCATAAATGGCTGCCCACTGCTCCGGGTGTGTGCTCACAGTGTGTGTGTGTGTGTGTGTGTGTTCACTGCTCTGTGTGTGTGCATTTCGGATGGGTTAAATGCAGAGCACAAATTCTGAGTATGGGTCACCATACTTGGCTGAATGTCACTTCACTAAAATTGACAAAAAACATTGGATGATTTCTTCGTGTGATGACGTCATGCAACAGTGGCAGCCAGTGTGACATTTTGGTAGGAAAGCTGGCTTTGGGAAAACAACTTAGCAAGGTAATAGACTGCGGAAGCTATCAGCTCACCTAATGGACAACACTGGCTGCTGGGAAGCCATGGTTAATCAGGATACCGCGTCGGTGAGTGAGTATCCTGATTCACCACAGCTTCCCAGCAGCCAGCGTTGTCCATTAGGTGAGCTGATAGCTGATAGTCTTCTGCCATGCCGAGGGCAATCAGAGAGCATTTAGTGTTATTCTAAATCACCTCTGACGAAGAGACAAATAGTAAACAGTAGTGTCATCTAACACCTGTAACAACAAACTACGTAAATCATTTACAGTTGACTGGAAACTCCCTTAAGTGAGTTTTCTTGCATTGTCTACAATAACACAACCGGCTTGCAAGTTTAATAATAGTCTATCAAATATCATGAAGCATTCTTGAAAAGCTTCGTACAGACATGTGATCCTCAGTCACTGCAGGAGCAAAGCCCAATGTTTTCATTCATGTGTCCTGCATGATTAATTTAGAGCTGCCACCTGCCAGACATTCATCTGTGTAGGAATCGATGTTAATGCACTGCCACGTTTCAGGCTCACAGGAGACACTTGATAAACATGCTTCACTGATACGGGTGAGCTGTTATTTAAATATGGAGCAATAGGAATAAAGCATTGTACTTATGTATTACCTGAAAGATGTTGAACATAAATAAATAAATATGCCCTTGTTTTTTTTTCTAATATGTTTCCAGAAATTAAGTTTTACCATTTCACCACTTAGCAGACCTGGAGCTAGTCTCAGCCTCAGGCGGCACACCCACAAACCGCCCACAAACCATTCGTCAACCATCTATCTGATCATGCGAAGTTTAATAAAAGTAGTCCATTCGAGTGTTGTTATACTGTGTTTCACGATTTCTTAAAGGTGCAGTAGGTAACTTTTGTAAAGATATATTTTTTACATATTTGTTAAACCTGTCATTATGTGCTGACAGCAGAATATGAGACAGATAATCTGTGAAAAAATCAAGCCCCTCTGGCTCCTCCCAGTGCTCCTATTGTCATTTGCAGAAATACATTGCTCCCGGTAAGAAACAACCAATCAAAGCTGCGGTCCGTAACTTTTTTTGTGTTCAAAATGTAGGAAAGTGTATATAATAAGCGAGTACACCATGAATCCATTTTCCAAACCGTGTTTTTATCTTGTCCTGAATCACTAGTGTGCACCTATAATAAGTGTTTATATTCGGACTATTTTAGATTGCTTCGGGGTTACCGCGGCGGAGTAACCCAGTACCTTTGTGATTCTTCATAGACATAAACAGAGAGTAGTAGTTCCAGTTCAGTTTATTAACCGCTAGAGCGTCAAAAGTTACCGACTGCAGCTTACGTTATAAGATAGCCTTGTCCATGTTGACCAGACAAACAGTAATTTCGGTTGTGGTTCATCCTCTAATCCATTCATGAACACGAAAACCGAATCGAGAACAAATTATTCAAAACTGTGTAAATGAGATCAATTGACTGATATAAAAGATTTGATTCGACAAAAGTGATTCACTAATGAATCAGACATGTCTACTTCTCAATAAAGCAGCTGCCAAAATAGTCTGTAAATATTGGCTTCAGTTAGGCCTATTGTCTATTCTTCACACAAAGTTGTCATTTACTTGAGAAGATTTTATATATCGCAGTCGTCGTTCACTTTTATTATAATGAAAGGATTCTCAATTCTGTCATCATTTAGCACAACCTGCATGACTTTTAATGCTGTGGTACACAAAAGATGATATTTAGAAGAATGTTGGTGTCACACCTGGACTCATTTAGTGTGTTTTTGCCCGTGACCCAGTTTGTGTCTTTCCGTGTTTGGTTTGATTAGTTCCCAGGTGTGTCTATTCTATTCCTCATGCGTTCCATGTCCCTGTTAATTTAGTCATGCCATCCACCTGTGTTTCCCCAATTATCCTTTTGTACATAAGCCTTGTCCTTTCAGTTCTGTTTTGTCGGGTCTCCTCACTTGTGACTAACTCACTCACTTACGTGTGTCTATCGCTGTGCTCCATGAATGGTATATATTAAAAGCCTTATTTCGTTTATCCTCGGCTCCGTATTCCTTCAGGCAGCGTAAACCGTGACAGAAGACCCGACCTAAAAAATGAAAGTATAAAACTGCGTGTTTTTCCCTCTGTTTTGCTTTCGTTTTTTCACAGTCTTTTCTTTTCTTAGTTTCTATGGATCCCCTCTATCGTCCCGAATTCCTCATCCTCCTGCTGAAGCAGGAAGGACGTTCTCTCGAGGACCATACCAGACAGTTTCTTCTATTAGCTAATGCCACCAGCTACCCGGACGACGCGCTCTGCACCTTCTACAACACCAGCCTGAACTCCAAATGCAGAGCGTTGTCGCCCGAAGATGGTCCTCGGGAGGATTTCGCCGCATTCGTGGAGTGGACTCTGGCGAGAAATGGCTCACCTTTCACCGTCTGCCCGATAGAGGATCTCGCCAGTCCCACTCCCGACCCAGAGACCAGCCAGCCACCACCCCGCCACACGGAGCCAGAGCCCACCGCAGCCGCAGAGCCCGAGCCATTCACCGACAGGGAGCCGGAACTCGAGAGCGCGACTGACCAGGTGTGTGAGCCGGCAACACCGTGCATCATGGGAGTCCTCGTGGAGATCGAGGGCGTGGAGGAAAGCCCTGCCCACACTCCTGCGACTGAGGGTGAGCTGTATACAGTCTCTGAAGGTCATATGGAGCAAGTGCTGGATCTGATGGACTGGTCTATGGAGGTAATCCCTAATTTTCCTGTTTCCCCGCTGGTTCCGTCCAGCCCTGATTCCCCTGTATACCCTCTGTCTCCCACTCCTACCTCCTCCAGTCATTTCCTCTGCTCCATTTCCACTGGTTCCATCCAGCCCTGAATTTTCTGTGTCTCCGCTGGTTCCGCCCAGCACTGAGTTTCCTGTTTCTCCGCTGGTTCCGCCCAGCTCTGAATCTTCTGTGTCTCCGCTGGTTCCGCCCAGCTCTGAATCTTCTGTGTCTCCGCTGGTTCCGCCCAGCCCTGAATCTTCTGTCTCTCCGCTGGTTCCGCCCAGCCCTGAATCTTCTGTCTCTCCGCTGGTTCCGCCCAGCTCTGAATCTTCTGTGTCTCCGCTGGTTCTGCCCAGCCCTGAATCTTCTGTGTCTCCGCTGGTTCCGCCCAGCCCTGAATCTTCTGTGTGTCCGCTGGTTCCGCCCAGCTCTGAATCTTCTGTATCTCCTGTGTTCCCTCCCGGCCTACCTCTCCCACCTCCTCCAGGACCTGCTGGTCCCTCTGCTCCACTTCCGCTGGTTCCGTCCAGTCCTGATCCTCCTGTCCTTCCTCCCATCCTTCTCCTCTCTCCTCCTCCTAGACCAGCCAGTTCCTCGTCATCCCTGCTGGTGCCAGTCAGTCCCGCAGCTCACCCTCAGTCCACGCCATCGGGGCGCGGTGGTTCGCCGCTGGACTGCCAGTCTCCAGCTCTGCCTTGGCATGTTAAGGCCCTGTCTCCGCCTCCAGCCTCCGAGCCCTGGACTCCTCCTCGGTCCTTCGACCCAGCGGCTCCGCCTTGGCTCTTAGCTCCCTCGTCTCCACCGTGGCCTGTCATCCCACCTGCTCCACCGGGCTCCCTCGTCCCTCCGGCTCCACCTTGGTCAGTCGTCGACCATCCGCCGCCTCGGGACTCCTCTCCTCTGGTTCCACCTCGTCACTCCATCCCTCCGGCTTTGTCAGGCTCCTCCTTCCCTCCGGTTCCACCTCCATCCTCGGTCACTCCGGCTCCACAGCGGTCTGCCAGGACCCTGCCTCCGCCTTGGTCGCCTGAGCCTTCTGCTCCACCTAGGCCCTCCGGAACCTCGACGTCCCCCTGGCTCTGCGGCTGTGCTGCTCCATCTTGGGCTCCTCACCCACCGGTGCAGTCTCCGCCTGTCGGCCCCCTGGTATCGTCGACCCCTCCTTCACCATGGCTCCTCCCGCCATCGACTCCACCTTGGATCTCCGTCCTGGCTGGTCTCTGGTGGACCATCTGGCTCCTCCTGCTCCTGTCTCCTCCCTGGCTCCTTCCTCCGTCGTCTCCTCCCTGGCTCCTCCTTCTGTGGTCCCTGTCTGCTGGCCCCCTCCTGGGAGTCCGTCCTCCACCGGAACCTCCTCCCAAGTTCCCACCCACACCTCCCTCTGTTGTTTCTACGGTGCGAGGACGCACCTACCGGGAGGGGGGAGTACTGTCACACCTGGACTCATTTAGTGTGTTTTTGCCCGTGACCCAGTTTGTGTCTTTCCGTGTTTGGTTTGATTAGTTCCCAGGTGTGTCTATTCTATTCCTCATGTGTTCCATGTCCCTGTTAATTTAGTCATGCCATCCACCTGTGTTTCCCCAATTATCCTTTTGTACATAAGCCTTGTCCTTTCAGTTCTGTTTTGTCGGGTCTCCTCACTTGTGACTAACTCACTCACTTACGTGTGTCTATCGCTGTGCTCCATGAATGGTATATATTAAAAGCCTTATTTCGTTTATCCTCGGCTCCGTGTTTCTTCCGGCAGCGTAAACTGTGACAGTTGGTAACTAAATAGTTTCAGTTCCCTTTGACTTCCATTGTATGGACAAAAAAATATAATGGAAGTCAGTTGGAACAAAAACTACTTCTTTTGTGTTCAGCAGAAGAGAGAAAGTCATACAGTTTTTTTTTTCCATACTATGGAAGTCAGTGGCTACCAACATTATTCAAAATATTTTATTTTGTGCCTAACATAAGAATGAAACTCATACAGGAACAACCTGAGGGTAGTAAATGATTTTCATTTCTGGTGAACTATGCTTTAAGAAAAAAACTTACTTTAACTGTAAAGTTTTTATTTTAACTTTGGCACTAATGTTGTTAAAATCAATAAAGGCAGGCTAGAAAATGGTCCTTCTGAATCTTTACATGGTTTAATTTTTGTTTGTGTAAGGGCAATCACACCTCATCTGTGTTTCACCACAACTTTCCCACTTAAATAACATCACTATTAGATGACTGCTTGATCAAAATGCCCTTTGGATCAAAGGTGCAAATAAAATATATCAGTTTCAATGGGGTTATAACCCATGGGGACGTTTCCACAAAGACATGAGACACAGAGGCAATTCACTTGAGAAGAAAAGGGCTCTTCGAAGAGTTACTCAAAAAAGGCTTTAGCACATAAAATGGTTGCTTGGAAACAAGATAAAAATTTCAATAGCATATCCATTTACAGCTAAAGCTGTTTGCTATTATATTTTCGTTAAATGCTACATGAAGCTCAAAAACGCCACCCACTCCATTCAGCACAGCCTAATCTACGCTCTCTTATTAGACTGAATAACTCTTCTGTCAAAGTCTAAAAGAGCTGTTTATGTGGGTCAGATCTTCAGTATAAAGCATAAAAGTTTTTTGCCATCACTAACAAACTCACCCATGGCAGTCTTTATTAACTGCAGGATCCCAACTATGAAAGGAAAAGGTTCCTTTTAGTTATGAATAGAAAAGATCACATTGCAATCACTCCTGCATTTACCAATGTGTTTAGTATGAAATGCTGTTAGTCATTTATTTCAATCAAGCAGGTCTGTAATAATCTCAAAGGCATATGTGTGTTTTTCATTACATCACTTGCTCACCAATGGATCCTCTGCAGTGAATGGGTGCCGTCAGAATGAGCGTCCAAACCGCTGATAAAAACATCACAATAATCCACATGTGGAATGGACTTTTTCACTGGAGGAATCGTTATTATGAATTATTGAGTTGTTGAAGTCATGATTTTAATACTTAAACCTCAAAACGTGTATAGAACTTAACTTTTAAGCACCACTTAATCCTCCAATCCAGGTAGAGATTCAGAGGTGGCCTTAACAAAGAAAAGTTCATGGATTCCATCATTACATGTGTGAGGGTGGAGAGTCATTTAGGGCTTTGAGTTTGTTTCCTCTATGGCTTTTCTTTAATCAAATCTCAGAACCGCTGGCTCGCAGCTATTCATCAGCCTCGGACCCCAGTGGAAACAAACTTGTCGGACATCATTAAAGCCCTCTGTATGTCCCTTGGTTGCGAAGTCCGTCTCGCTGCGCTGAAGGTAAGCAGCTAATTAAGAGCTAAAGCTCCTCTCTGATCCCTCAACGAGCACAAGGGTCCAAAACGAAGGCTGCTTTGAGATTAGCCGTATTGTCACGCCGAGGAACCCACTGAGAGTATTTCCGCTAATTGAGCTTCACCTAATGCAGGGGTAGGCAAGTTTGGTCCTGGAGAGTCAAACTCTATCCCTAAATAAATGACTCGCCTGCTTCTAGCTCTAGTAAACTTTTAGTAAAAGGCATTGGTTTGCTTGTTCAGGTGTGATTGATTAGGGTTGGAGCTTATCTCTTCAGGATTGTGGCTCTCTAGAACCAAACTTGCCAACCCCTCACCTAATGGGACTGATGACATTTTTCAGTTCTGTGTTTAAAAAACAAAAAACAAAAAAAACCTCTCTAAAAAGCTCATTTACGGTGTTTCAATGACATCATCAGACGTTGGAAAGCACAAACAAGCTGCTATTTCAGGACCGGACTGTTGATGAGCTGCTATTAGCAGTTTAATTAATTCAGTTCCGAATGAACTAATGTTTCATTGCAATGTATGGAAGATAAGAAAACTGATATGGGATCGCTAGAGACGAGGAGGCGGCGCTAATATCAGTGAAGTTGGTCACAACTCATTGATTTTATCGTCAGCTATGGCTAAGCAATGCCAAAAATACTATGCATGATCAGTTATGGTTTTTCAAAGAGATCTGTCACAATTTACTTTTGACTGACCCTTGAAGGAAACTTCATGTTATCATACAGGGTTAATATAGTTAACTAAAACTAAAGTCATAAAAACATTTTCATTAGTTGAAATATAAAACTGTAAACTGAAATACAATAAATGTAACTATAACAATTATTGCAGCTTGCCAAAGACGGATTTAACCAACGATAAGGGCCCCGGGGAATCTGTCTAATCTGGACTGTCTCAAAATGGATATATTAATCTCAGAGAAGAATGTATAGTGTTTTGTGACTATTTTATTTACAAATGCACAAATATAAATGCAACTGGATATGTTCACTTAATAATAGAATACATTTTTTGATCTGTTTCTTGGCAAACTCTACCATTTGCCTTAAGAACACTTGGATTAAGGAACGAGCATGCATGGGATAATTTTACACACTTTTTTTAATGCTTTTTGTAAAAAGATTGAAGAAGGTTACAATTCATTAACTGGACAAGTTAAAGAATGTCTTCTTTTTTTTATCTGAAAAAAAAAAAGCCTAACATGGCTTTAGAATAGCATCAGGATGACTAATTATTTACTTAATTGTGAAGAGGAAAAATAACTATAAACTATGACAGAGAGAGAGAGAGAGAGAGAGAAAGTGTTAGGCGTAAAAGAACTCTTAGTTATTATGCTGGGGCACCATACCTAAAATTTTCTTAGGGCCCCAAGTAAGCCCCTGCAGCTTGCCAAGGCAAATATTGTAATTTTCATTATATAAACTTAAATAAAAATGAACAAAAGACATATTCAAAAAAATTAAAGTGACAAAACAACAAAATTACTAAAATTCGACAAATAAAATGAAAAATAAAATATAAGAAATAGACTCAATTTCAATAGGCTGTATTAATAAAAACATAATTGTATCTCAGTTGTACTAAAATGAAACTGTAAAGCTCACTGTCACAAAAACATTATCACAAATAAAGCTGCAGAGAAACACCCAGATGCAAATAAAATTTTCAAAATGTGCATATAAAAATGAAGAAATGCTCACCAACAACAATAGTAACAAATTTAAACCTACATAATATATATATATATATATATATATATATATATATATATATATATATATATATATATATATATATATATATATATATATACCGTATTCACACACACGTACACTGTAAAAGCTTTTTACACTGTATTTTTACTGTCAATTCATTAATTCAAATTCATAAATCATTACTTTAACTAAACACTGTCATATGAAAAATGTTTTTAAAAAATGACAATTGCTCCAGGTGAGAAAGTCCAACAAATATAAAAAAAGCATTTATTCTTTGATAAGATAGAAATTCATTATTCAAGGCCTTCTTAACAATGCTTGTAGTTGCCATAGAAACAAGCTCAATATGGCATGAAATATCTCTTGTTTTTGTGCAGCCTAAAAGTGCTGGCTCTAATTTCTTATGTGCTAACTACAGACCTGTCATTACCATTCTGCTTCAGTTTTATCTCTGCTGCTTATGCTTGGCATCGCTATCAAAACATCAAATAACACCTCGCTGCTGATTAAAAACAGTCTGTGCAAAAGTGTGAAAGAAGTCCAATTGAGTGTGTGCCCATTCCACACAATCAATCCTTGTTAAGTAAGAGGCCTTACATAAGAAAAGAATATCTGTAATGAAGTACAAGGGCAAATCTGTCATCTCTGTCACTGCTCATGTGAAAGTATTGGGTAATACAAGTGGGACTATCAGTAAAACACATCAAGAGTTCTTGTCGGTGACATACTTCTGCTTTATTGATTATATGTGCATAGTTGATGAATGCTTGATGACTGCAATATTCTGAACAGTAAACCAAAATTTGGTATAGGATTTTCCTTCACTTAAACAGGTTTCACTCAGAAATTACTAGTAAATCACAAGTTATTACAATAAAATGATTTATTATAAAATTATATACAATATAATTATTCCTTTAACTGCAAAAATTAGTAGTAAAAAACATTATCTTTCTACTTCAAAATTTCATGTTTATTTAAATTTAAATAAACATGAAATCTTGAAGTAGAAAGACAACTTTTTTTACTACAAATTTTTACTGTTAAAGGAATAGTTTGCCCAAAATTGAACATTTGCTGAAAATGTACTCACTCTCAGGCTATTCAATTTGTAGATTAGTTTGTTTCTTCATCTGAAAAGATTTGGAGAAATGTAGCATTACATCACTTTCTCACCAATGGAGCCTATGCAGTGAATGGGTGCCGTCAGAATGAGAGTTCAAACAGCTGATAAAAACATCACAGTAATCCACACCACTCCAGTCCAACAGTTAACATCTTCTGAATTGAAAAGCTGCATGTTTGTAAAAAACAAATGCATCATTGAGATGTTTTTAATTTCAAACAGCTGCTTCTGGCTTAAATACAAGTCATTATTCATGATATTGCTTTGTCCAGTGAAAAGGTTGTCTAGTCTGAATCAGGAGAGTAATATATACAGGTCAAAAATTGTTTACAAGCCCTAAAAAAAAGTTTAAACAAAAATATGATGATTTTTTTTATAAGATGTTTGGATTCTCATTCTGACGGCACCCATTCACTGAAGAGGATCAATTGGAGAGCAAGTGATGAAATGCTAAATTTCACAAAATATGCTGATGGAATAAACTCATCTACATTGTTTCAGAAGAACTCGCAATAATGTCTTAAACTGTGTTCAGATTTACAATCAAAAGTCAGAAATATTTCCTCCCAAAAAATATATATATATATATATATATATATATACACATTTTGTTTTACAGCTCAACAATTGTCTCGTTTTATTTCTCTTGAGTTGAGGAATTTTATGAGAAACATCTGATTCATAAATGAGAAATGACGTAAATGTGTAATTCTTTGCCGTCAAATCATTTTCTCTCAGCTGTGCATTTACAATCATTACGGGTTTCCATTAGCATGTTAGCTAGAATAGTCTACAGACATATCACAGACATGCTATGCTACAGACATAGCATAATTACATTTCCTTAGACCTCTAGCACAACCAACGGCAGGTCTCATTACATGATGCAGCGGGTTCATGATACTGTGAAAATAACCATAGAGGCAGAAAATAGTGAGAGAAAAAAAGAAAAAATACAAACTAGAATTAACTAAAGTTTATGAGCTTACTGGAGGAAACTCACAGTTTTTTATCACCTCAATAACAGTTCTTTCAGTATCTGGAAAATAACTGATCGCATATTTTAACTCTGTAAATAATACTATCGTATTTGATACATGAATTTCTAAGGCCTCTAAATGATCAACATGATCACAACTTTGCAGGAAAACTCTTGTACACAAGGTATGACACACTTTCTGTCATCTGATTGACATTATATGCTTTTTTAACAAGTCCACCTTCAAGTTGCGGTACACTTCTTTTTACTTTGAAATACTGTGGACTGCAGCAACTTATTGTTTAATGCAGAAAGTGGCAGTGAGAAAATAGCTAAAATATTGAAAATCCCCATTGAAATAACTAAGGAGTTATAGTCAGCTGAAGATATTACAAAACTGCCTGGAAGAGGATGTGTGTCTATTGGCTCATTTCCAATGTGTGGTACGGTACAGTACAGTATTATTCAAACGGGACTGGCTTCTATGGTCAGATGAAACTAAAAAAAAAAAGCTTTTCGGCAGCAGAAGGGTTTGGTGCAAAGTAACATTGATAAAAAGTACCCCATGCCCACGATCTTTAGTGTTGCAGGCCTGTTTTTCTGCCGGAGGTTCTTTAATGAAAGCTCCAAAGGATAAATGATGAAGATTTAGTTTCACAGCCACATTTATTCATATTTACCAAATAAATAAGGTTCCCGACTCTTAGTCCTCTCGACTCTCACACTGTCTCTTTTTCTACAGCAATCATGCATTAATAACATCATCAAAAGCATGCTATCACAATCCTCTTCGATACTGTATTTATGCCTGAAGCCATTTCTACCACACTGAGTGGTAACTGATATAATTAAATGGTGACATACAGTACGCTGCAGGACAGACATTAACATGACTCACAAAAGAGAGGGATTTCAAAGAGACACTAGATTTCATTGTTTTGTGTTGCACAAACATGATGACAGCTATAGTTACAGTGTAATTCCCTGATGAATGCCTGACTAATAAACTCAAACTATACAAAGTGTTACTGAGAGAAAGAGATAGAACAGAAGAGAAGCAAGGTTTGTAAATGCACCAATCTGACAAAAACAGCACCCATTCTTTCTTGATTTTGAAAGTGTGGTGCAACATCTACTGGCTGCAAAAAGTATTGCCTATGAAGAGGTCACGACAAAAAGGCAAAAAGCTCTACAGCAGAGCTCTACAATCTGCTAACTATGTTGTCAAAACTGCTAGCCTAAGAAAGTTTTAAAGGAACTGTTCACTATTAACTCTTAATGTCTCTTTCCTCGGCCGACCACAAAGGAAGATATTTTGAAAAATGCGGGTAACCAATGCATTTCATTAACTTCCACATATTTTTGTTGTCCATATTATGGAAGTCAATGGCACCCGAAACCATTTGGTTCTTCAAAATATCTTATTTTATCTATCCACAGAAAATAAAAACAAACATATATTGTTTGTAGTACTATTGTAGCTTTTATTAATATTTTGAATTTGTCAAATTAATAATTTTAAATAATTTAATAACTAATAATTAATCAAATTAGTTTTATTATCTTTTTATTTTCCTACTCTCATTTATTTTTTTGTCATTATTATTTTAATATATATTATTACTATTCATTTTATTATTTAGTTTTAATGGTATTGGTAATTAAACTAAAAGAAAATTAGAAATGTTGCCTTGTTGACAGTTTAAAATAAACCTTGCACGTTTAAATAAAATAAAATATAAACGTAAACTTTATTTCAGTTCATTTTTTATTTTAAAAAAGTATTTTTATGGTTTGAATTAAATATAATAACCCTGTTTGCCATTTTTATTTTATGCTTTTATATACTTTTCAGTTTAAATGAGAAAAAAAAAACATATAATATATAGTTCATGTTTATTTGATAAGTCTAACAATTTTTTGTGGTGTTAGTTTTAGTTCACTCTAATAACCCTGTTTAGAACAAGAGAGTGAATAAATTATGAAGAATTGTAATTTTGGATTATTCCTTGTTGCTAAATCGTTTGCAAGTATTGGAACTTGAGGTAGTCTACATTTGCATCATCAATACATATTGAAGATTTCATATAGCTCTCACTATTGACATCCGAAATCATCAATTCACACTGAAACCGCATGATGTCCGATAGTTTTGTTGGTGCACATCACCGTCAGTGTGAATGCAGCCAGAATTCTAATGATGGCGAAATGAGACCCATTTTTTCATCCAATAAACTTTATTACATGCAGTTACACAGTCAAGCATTGTACTAGCATGTAAGCACGACTTCAAAATTCGACACTTTAGTACAAAGTACAACTGATTGACATAATGCAATTTTCACAGATCTGCCACCGTCACAAGCGCATAGTCTTCCGATCTAAAAAAAAAAAAAAAAACCTTGAAATGAAAGATCTTTCTACAAACCACTCATGCATCTACTTAGACAACAGTACACAAGAGCAATACCTGAGGAGTAATACATATGATAATAAAATAAACCATTGCGATATAACAAGAGAAACATTAGCTTCTGTATTTTCTCATCTCATAACACATATCTACAGCCACTCTTTTAGAATTTGTCTGTACAGTTTTTGAACTGACATCAACAAAGCACTATAATAATACATACACAGCAATAAATATAATCAGCAAAATTTAAAAAATAATCAATTACACATTGCAGTAACAGTACAACGCTCAAATCAACAGTCCAGAAAGTTCTGCAAGGTTAGGCACTTAAGACTGGAGAGCACTTGCAGCAATCGAAAGTGTTGTTCCAGCGACGGTTTGACATCTTTAACGATCGTAAAGGCAAACGAATGAACGTTGCATGATGATATACATAGATCTGCATCTTAGAAGTCACTGGATCCGCTGACAGCTATAATGCCACAGCCTGAATGCCACGTATACAGTCAACCACGTCAACTTATGTCACTAATGTAAGGCTTTGTACGATTAATGATTATGGTTCAAAACCTTCCAAAGCTGCAACCAGACAGTTCATTAAACCATATGCACATCAATATTGCAGAGACAAGATACGAACAATCTTGCAAAGACATGCAATTTTTTTGGGTGGTGTTTGGCCTGGAATATACTCTACGCAAATATGTTAATTTCCAAAACTTCTAGCAACAGCATGCTACTTGATTTCACACGTTTGAAATGAGGGAAGGACAGCTTGCATTGTCAATGTTGCAACAAGGGGTGCTATTGTACCTGTTTACTCCCATTACCTCCTAGTTACTTCCGAATGAGTAAAAGAGTCACTGAATTAATGCTATAAATATTAAAAGGAAACAATATTCAACCTTGATTACCGTACTTAAGCCTGTTAACACCTCAGAATACAAATATTATAAAAAATAATTGAGACTTGATTGAATTTACTTCTCATACATGTACCTTTTCATATTATAATTTTGATTATTTCTCATAATCGCGACTTAATTTTTTTTGTAACTGCAACAATATCGAATTTTATGACACAATTGTGACTATTTCTTGTAGCTGCAACAGGGTTATTATCGTTAACTAAAACAAAAAACGTAAAAAAACAAAAAAAAACAATTGTTCAATGAAATAAAACTAAAATGAAATAAATGTTAGATGAAAAATTACAGAGATAAGTTTAAGCTGAAGCCCTAAAATTACTAATAGCATGTAGGAAAAAAAAATAGTATGCTAAATCATGTGCACGATTTACTAATTCGTTCCCTCGATTTGCTCAATCATGCACATGATTTATAAATTAAGAGAATGAATTAGTAAGTTGTGTGCATGATTTAGCAAATCGAGGGAACGAAATAGTAATTGTATGCACGTTTTAGTATACTGAGGGAACAAATTAGTAAATCATGTGCACAATTTATTAATTATTTTCTTGCATGTCATGTACGGGGCTCCGTAAATCAGAAATAAATAAACACAAATGTTAAATAATTCTAAATTAAACCTATAAATAGTAAGATACTTTTTTTGTATTTTAATTTCAATAAAAAAAAATGTTAACTGAAAACATAAAAACAAATAAAATATAAAAATATTAATAAATCTATATTAATACTGTATATAAATAATGCTAAAATAACACTTACGTGTTGCATCTATTTTTTATTACTATAACTTTTCTCACAACTTTGAGTCCTTTTTTTACTTTATTCTGAGACGGAATCAGTCATTTACAGGTTTGCTACTGCTTCAGCAATGCAAGAACACAAGTTACATATGTACAATAGGAAGCCTACAATACACTGACATCTACGTACCTGCGCAGAGTATGTTTCTGGCCTTCAGGCGGATGAAATACTGCTACGATCTCTATTCATAAAACTACAACGCAACCCACATTATAAACATTAAAACAACTCAAGGAGAGTTTCGCATAGTTTGAAGTTTAGTCTCTACCCTATCGAGACTCACATGCTGTTGGGGTTGTAGCAGAGCATGTTGAGCTGCAGGTTCTCGTCCCAGTGTCTCAGGATGATGAAGAGTTGATTGGCCGTGGCTTTGACCGACGCCAGGCCTCGGCCCTCTGGGATGATTTGTTCATTTAGCCACATGCTGGCCTTGGCTGCGATCAGCTCCCACTCGATGAAATAACTGGCCGAACTGTGCTCCAGCCAGGCCAGAGCCACCGCGGTCGCCCACACCATGCCCTCAGTGTCCTGCACAGCCCTTTGTAGGATCCCAGGTGAACTCAGCCAGGGCGTCTCAGCTATTTCTGACTCAGAGCCCCGTCCACTGTCATGCAAAGAGTTGATAGGTGACGGCGGGCCTTCGGTTGATGATAAGCTGCTAAACAGCGAGGGCGCACCCTCCATCCGAGGGCTTCTGGCATTGTATGAGGATGAAGACGTCCGGGACACCATTTCCTCGCATTCGGAGTTCAAGTCCGAGTCTTTTGGTGGAGGCGAGGAGCCATGCTGGACCTCCAGACTCTCGGAGCGCCGGGAGCCGGAGTGGGACACATGGGTAAGGCTGATTCTGTGGCTGGTGAAGGGCGACGTCCACTTCAGCTTGTCCATGGGCACGTTGATGGCATCACACAAGGCACTGTCCAACATGAACGCCCCACAGGACAGCTGCAATGACACCTGCAACAGGAAGTGTAAACCATAATGTCTATTTAATCAGTGCTTAAACATATAAAAAAGCTCAAATGAGCCATTTAGGGTCTTTAAGCATTGTCAATTACATTAGCCTTAAAAATATGCTCTACTGATTTTGCTACGCCTCATCACCGTTTACTTGGAATAATTGCAATGACCCATATATTCTACTCAAATAGCACATCTCATTTAACTGGACACAGATCATGAGATATTGATCATTGTTTGTTAAATGTCAACAGATCTATTACTCACTATACATAGAGAATAGTACTTCTGTGTGCAAGGTGAGTATTGACCAGCTATTTAAAGGTTATGAGGTTATCACAATGACGTCATTAGTGCTAGCTAAGGTTTGTCAGACATTTTATGCTGACCTTTTGAATTGTTGTTTGCAACCCGTTTTACTTGGTAAAAAATAATGTATATACAGTACGTTAAAGTGTATGTATATAATACATATTTACACACTCTCTCTCTATCTCTCTATTAATTTAGAAATTAATATTCATATATATAAATAAATAGTATAAACAACAAATCTACATTTTATATAAATTTTACACACACACATACTCACAAACACATACATATACATACATACCTACATATACTGTATATATATATATATATATATATATATATATAACATGCATTTAAAAAATAATCAATAGGTGCAATTTCAATTTCATGTTGACTTCGACTGTAAGTTCAGAGCATCAACATCCTGAAAGCAGAATATTGTGACAGAAACCAGAGGGATGTAGTCCTTGTTGTCATTTTCGCTCTCTCCCACGGAGTTGCTGATTTTGCTCTGCGGCCGGCTCATGAAGCCCCTGGCAGCTTTCGTCAGGAGACGTGTCCTGCTCAGGCTCAGCTTGCTAGAGGCAAAAAGAAACAACACCTTTTACTCCGGTTGCCTCACTGTGGTCATTAAATGCACAGACACGTCTAAAGTGTTTTTTCTTGGTGAAATCCTCCTCTTCACATCTCTTATTTTGTGTAGTGTGCACACATCTCTGATAGCGCTGCTCCTCACGTTTTGGTCATTAGTACAGCTGACATTTCACTGACAGCGAGAGATAAAACTGTGAAAGAGATTCCAGACACGAAAGGGAAGTGTTTATTTTGGTGTCTAGAGTACCATTTATCTTTTGTTTTAAATTTTGGATTTCTGTACTTAAAGGAATATGAAAGGGATTAGTATATGATCTTTTGAACCAATTATTTATAAAAGAATAATACATTGCATTAACCATTTATTTAGATCACATAAAGCTATTTGTGAATATATCCTAATTAATATTCATGAGCTAAGCCTACATTGTGTAGTGACATCACCACCAAACCCCGACCCCAAAGCGTCACCCTGCAGTTAATTCACACTCCTCTGATGTTTCTTAAAGTCAAACGCTAATTAAAACTCAAACTGAGTAGTTATGACTACATCCTCAAATTTTTATACTTCTTTAAACGATCCTTTATTTCATAAATTCACTTAAACGCATAACGTTGAGGCTAGTTGTGGTTTTTGTTTTAAAGGAAAATGCTTATAACAAAACATTTGACGTCAATAGAACAAACATTTGCCTAAAGTTCATTGAATCACACTGACTCGTTTAATAGTAAATGTCAAAAGATAACAGCAAAATTATTATAAAATAAACTGTCGTATTAAAAAAAAAAAAATGTATGACTAATGAATGTCTGTCTTCTCTGAGAGTTGAACTCATTACATGCACCAAACAGACTACCAAAAGCAATCAAAATGCAAATTCGACTCATGATTTAAAACAATGGTGCAGGAGCAATGCAAACCACTGAATTATTCATTTGTGTTCTGTGAATTAGAGTGTTTTTAATTGTGTAACTTGATTTGTAGACATTGTTGGCTCTTTCTTTCTATCTACACCCACCTGGCGGAGAAAAGGCTCTCGACAGATCTCTGCGAGGGGTCGGAGGTCACCGACGGACTCCTCTGAGAGGCTGAAAGAGAGAGCAGGTTGGTATCTGATCATGTCTATGGCCCAACACACACACACACAAAAAAAATACACTGCACTCCAAGGCAAAGAGCATTCAATAAACTCATCTGTGCTCCTCTACGTCAAATCTATGAATGAATTCAGTAGCTACAAACTTGAGTGATTAATGCTGCTGTGTTTGACATGCTTGAATATGTGCAAGACTTGTAATAACTGAAGTAACCAAGTGAATGCAGACAGATGGAGAAAAAGTACCTTCAGAAGAGCTACATCGTTCCCAGCTGGAGGATGAGGGGGATTTGGAGGGGGATTGAGATGCATTGTCTAGGTTTGTAGAGCAAAGAAGAGTTTTAAGGTGCAGATAGAAGTCCAGCTGAAGATAGCTCATGTCGACTCCAGAAGAGTTTACAATAACATGCACTTTGTATGGTTTTTGGTCATAACACCACTTCTGATTTTAGTAAAAGCAGTATTCTATATATTTAATATATTATAAAATGTAATTTATTCCTGTTATGCAAAGCTAAATTTTCAGCCTCATTCCTCTAGTCTTCAGTGTCACATGATCCTTCAGAAATCATTCTGTTATGCTGATTTGCTGATCAAGAAACATTAATATTACCAGTGTTGAAAAGAACAACGTTCAAAAGAACAGCATTTATTTGAAATAGAAAAATCTTTTGTAGCATTATAAATATCTTTACTCTCACTTTTGACAAATGTAATGCATCGTTACTGAATTAATTTCTCTCATAAAATAAATAAATAAATCTTACTGACCACAGACTTATGAACAGTATAGTGTATATTTTGACCAACTTGTCCCCAAACTGATACGGTATTCTCTCATTACATCTATTTTTGTATCAAAGTTTGTGGGGGCTTTTGCTTCAGTTTTATGAGCTACTGGGTCTCTGGTGAAGATTTGACTTTACTGTACTGACAGTACTGGACTGTACACAAACTGTTCAAAATTTACCAAAAGTAGTCCAAGTTATCCCAAAGTTATGATGTTTTCAACCATTTTTGTGACTTTTTACCAATGGCACTGTCAATGAACTGCTTGGGTACCAATTGTCATTGCCACCCAATGCATTCAATAGACCAAAGCATTGGAAAAATCTTGCATGCAACATAAAAACTGGATTATTTTTTGATCCATCATAATGATCCACTCTTGTAAACAAGCCCAACTGTCACTATTTTGTTATCAATCTTACTGTAGCATAGTGCTGCATCTTCTTGCCCAGGCAAACCTGATTGCGAGCGCCCCAGACCTACAGAGTAACCTCGGGTCTTCCTGCTGCCGGAACGAGAACTGCAGTGCGAACTTCGTTTATGATCCTCCCCTGGAGATAAACAAATAGACAAGGAGTCATTACCATGATCTAATTGTGTGCTTAAGCCAGCAGCGACTGCTTCGTCTGTTTCCCTGCGCTCCTCCCTGTTTTCTTCCTTCTGCGAACAGTATCTTTGACGTAATTATGCAACTGCCAGACCTTGTGAGCACAGATAAATTCGAAGAATGACCTACCAGGATGGCTGTACTCAACGAAGGTGGGCAAATATTCATTGCTGTCCAGATCGATAGGTACAAACGCGGTGTATTTGCTCAAGATGTTGCAGGCTTTGCTCGTGTGGATGGCATAAAGCTGGTACCTTCTCCCAGAACCTGCAAGAAATGATATAGTCGAGGGATTTGGTCAGATATTCAAGTAAGTTTTAATATTCGGATTTGACTCCAGTTCCTTACCATGCTCAATCTCACACTCTTTGTTGGCCATGTGTTCAAAGTCTTGAATAATGGAGCTTCCCGCCAGGTGATGGAAGGTTTCGTTCCACAGGTCCTCGTGAACTTTCTCCTCCCGCTCTCGGCCTTTCAGGTAAGGCTGGATGTCAAAGGCCACCTCCCATCTCATGGGCTTCCCGCACAGCAGTCCTGATATGACCGCTTTGCAGTTTCCCTTTCCGTGACTGGCCTTGAATTCCGGCGCGTGAGGATCCTGGGGCGTTTCGACTTCGCAAAGCTGATGCGTGTAGCCATCTGTTCGAAAATACAGAGAAGACAAACATAATAATCAGAGTATTAACAAATGCCTTTCCTGCGGAAAACATCAGAAACTTAAATGATGGGTTAAAAAAAGATATGAAAAAAGAACGGCTAGTTGAAACTAAGTAGTTAGTTGACTAGAGGAACCCTTGTAAAATTAAGGTACATCAGATTGTGTTAAGATGCCATTTTTAGGATATGTTCATGGTTTAAAAACAAGTGCAAATGCCTTAAGCTTTTTAATGTTGAAATTGCTTTAGACTTGGCACATTCTTTTAAAAATGCAACTCTCATGGTGCTGAAAAAGAGTGAGATGTCTGAATCTGAGAATGTGTAGCTGTTTAATATGGTAAGTGACAGGCAATTAGGTTAAATATGTTTTTATTGCACAAAACTATTAGCTGATAGTTGCCATAAAAACCGAGACCTGTGGATTATGAATAATGACAGGATAATTGCTCACAACAGGCAATTTGAAGCCTGTCGGTCTTGAAATGTATTGTTGTATGCTGTTGATTGGTTAAATAATCATCAATCTGTTTTTTGATGAATTCAGAGACATTAATAGTATATTAAACACCAGTATTAACTCAGTAACAGATAAGCTAATCTGAAATCATCTATATATTTAATGGCAACTCCTGTTACCTCACAGTACACACTACAGTTCAAAAGTTGGGGGTCAGTGTGATTTTTAATTAATTAATTAATTTATTTTACTTACATTCATTTTATATATATATATATATATATATATATATACATATATATATATATATATATATATATATATATATATATATATATATATATATATATTCAGTATGGACACTGTCAAAAATGACAGTTAAGACATTTATAATGTCAAAAAATATTGCTTTTTTTTAATTAAAATTAATTTCTTTTGCACATTCTTGCACAATCCTAAAAAAAATTATCACAGTTTAGCAAAATTGTTTTCATCATTGATAATAATAAGAAATGTTTCTTGAGATGCAAATCAGCATATTAGAATTATTTCTGAAGGATCATGTGACACTGAAGACTGGAGGAATGATGCTTGGAGTTTAAACATTTATACTTAGAAGTATATAAATGTCAAGAAGGCATCAACAGATGAATTGTTGAGTTTTTACTCCTCACTACACTCAACAAAGGGCAATATGTAGCTGATGAAAAATGTTAGAGGAATACAAAATCAGAAAATTCATATTCGCGATTACATTTTTTTTTTTTTTTCAGAAAAGATTTTACAACTACAACTGATTAGCAGATTCAGGAGTAGTTTCTCAGTCTGTGCTCTCTGGATATTGTTAAGTGCTTCTACGCCCACACTGTGCAGCTGATTATGGGTATTTAAATTACAGTGTTAAAGCTGTCTTAACTCTTAGCTCAAGCAGTGCTAAGATTATAAAGCATTAGAAATTGACGTCTTTGTTCTTATAAAGGTGAAGGACCAACCTGCATCACCAGTGCTGCTTAGAGAAGGGCTGTCAGTTGAAGACCTGGAACCGTCTTCCACGAGATGGGTCTGATCAACCTTAGACTCCCCCTGGAGACCCTCTGGTTGTTGCACTGGAGGTTTGTGAGCAGCTATGGGACGTCCTCTTGAGGACGTGGCACACAGGCTGGCCAACTGTGGCTGTTGGAGAAATGAGTAACAGTTCGTTAGTCCTTTTGTACTTGAATTACCTATTTTGAATAATTAAAGAAAGATTAAAGAAGTGTCATCAATGCAAAAAAATTCAGTAAAACAGTAATATTCTGAAATATTACTGCAATTTAAAAGAACTGTTTACTATTTTAATATAAAATAATTATTTATTCCTGTAGTGCAAAGCTGCATTTTTGTCACCCTTCAATCCAGTCTTCAATGTCGCATAATTCTTCAGAAATAAAACAAACAAACAAAACAAACGTTGTTTTTATTAGTAGTAAACATTTGTAAACATTACTGGGATTTTTTTTATTTTTTTATAATTACATTAAAAAGGATAAATATTCCATGTATATTAAATATAAAAAAATAAAATATTAAAATATATAAATTATTAATTTTATAATATAGAGTTGATTTTTTTTTGCCAGGTTGACTCAGAAGCACATTTTTTGGTCTCCTGACACAATCTTTTACCCATCAATGTATGGACATGGCATCAGGATAATTATTAATTGCTTGTTTCCTGCGCTAAAGAAAACTCACAGTGCCACAGTAATGGTGCTAATACTAACAACTCTGAATGTGTTTCTGTGCCTGCACTTATCATGCAGGTTTCTCATTCTACTTTCCAGCATAAAGGCAACATGTAGTGAAAGAAAATCTCATGTATTCCACCTCATATAGTGGGATTTTATGAACATAATGATTCTTGGAGTCGCTGTAACCATGCCAGTTCCTCCAGCACATGGATCTCTGTTCACTTGGGTCTAATGGCAGTTTGGTTCATGAAAAATGTATGCCTGCTAAAGAGTTAATAAGGACCATTAAAGTTATTATTGCATGCACTGAGGGGAAATCAAAGACTCTTGTTATTGCCGTAGCTAATCTGTAATATTTCTCATTCCCTTTTTGATCAAATTTCCACGGGCAATTGCTTGCAGTGCAGTGTCACCTGGACTATTGATATTTTCTCCCCTTTCAAAGAGCGTAACATTGGAAATTTCATCATGGCCATCAAGGGTTTTGTTACAGTTGTCAAAAGTAATTGTACCCTGGACGACAAAATAAGTGTCTGGATGTTCAATATATCTGTTAGCAGGCTGTCAGCAATGTGGAAATATCACTGAACTCATTGAATTTGAGAAACAATGTCATAAAATAGGAGAGATAAATACGGGAAATGTCATTAATTTATTTTGTCAGCCTGCATGCTAAAAGTAATTTTTAATTCCTTAAAAAATAGTATTAAATAAATATTTGTAATAGATATTTTTTAACTCAAGTTGCACATGATGCACATTATAAGATAACTTGACAAATAATGTTACAGGGAACCCGAAATGTTGAGGCATGTGATTACTACCATGAAAAAAATATAGCTTACTAAATAATATTGAAATGTTTACAGTATTGAAATGTTATGTGTAAATACATATTTCATTGTTTTTAAATTATGTAAATTAAATTATTACATTTCTACTACAGTACCAACTTGGAAAAAATACTGCTTTTTAAATCATATAAAAAATAAATACATATTTATTTTTTTATATTAAGTATGCCAATATTCAGACAATATTATAAAACGACTATACGAAAATGAAAAAAAAGTATTGCTTATTAAATCATATTTAAAAATAAATATGTTAATGTTTGTATAATATCATTTAAATAATAACAATTCATTTAATTCATTTGATCACATAAAGCACATTTTTACTAACCTGACAAGGGAGCCCAAAATATTGAGGAATGCAACAACTAACATTAAAACAACTTGCTAATTTAATAATATTTAAATAAATATTTAATTGTTTATACTATTTAAATATGTTCACATTTAAATAATACTACTACTAACATAGAAGAAAACCATTGGTTATTAAATATTTAATTGTTTATACTATTTAAATATACTAAAAACATATAAGCATCCTTAAGTCTCCTCAGGAGGCCTGATGTACATGGAGAGGGTTTTCTACTGGCATGCAAGAAATGAGTAGGGTCATCATTATCAGTCACAAAGGATGCACACCTCTCCGTTGGGGTCTTGATTACATATTAATTTGTCTCGAGGTCAGGGATATTTTGGGCCTCATTATTTCAGCCCTGTTCAAACGCTGGCCCATCTTTTGTGACATCCCCCAACCTTTTTTCTCCCACTGGACTCCAAAGGTGCATTTATATTTCAGTGCGTGGGTACGCATCACAAAAGAGTCCACCTGATCACATATTTCCTTTATGCACATTCTTCCCTTGCTTAATCGTCCAGGGAACTGTAATTCATCTTCCACTGGCTATGCAATCTCAACTCTATTTATGTGGATGTGGCGGTAAGAAGATCGAATCACATTCTCATCAGAGAGCTAGATGTGAGTTCAAATAACCCCTTGGAACAATCAGACGAATCCATGGAGCTCTTCTCATATCATAGCAGATGCCTGGGCTATAGCAGATGGCTGGCGAAGGCTGCCTACAGATATTTATTCTAAAGAAAACAACTAGGCAACTTCCTAAATAGAAGCCATCTGCTATTTGTCAAAACACACAGGCACAAAGGGGATTACAGTTACAAATGTCATCTCATCATTTCCAAGTTTTGATGTTTATTGCTTACTCATGATACGTATTATAAGATATGATCATTCATGAAAAAGGCACATAATGTTTATGAATCATTTTAGTGAATGGCTTCATCCTAAACTCTCATATGTAGCATAGGATAGCATTTGGTTTGTTTGGATGAGTCATTTGCAAGTCTGATTCATTCTAGTGAATCAATTCGTCCTAAAAGGTTCTTGATATTTCATATGTAGCGTTGGGAAATCTGATTCATTTTAGTGAACTGGTTCATCCTAAATGATTTTACATCTCATTTGTAGTGCTGGAAAGTCTGATTCATTCTAGTGAATTGGTTCTTTTTGAATAGTTCTTTATCCTATATGTTTTATTGGGAAGTCTGATTCATTCAAATGAATTGGTTCATTTTAAACAGTTCTCTCTCTTTCATAGGGGAGAGCGGGGTCGAAAGTAACGTGGGACGAAAGTAACATGCTATTCTGTGAATTTCTGTGTCCTGCATCATTTATTAAAATGTTAATGTCATATTATACCAGAAGAATAGGTCTGAGTGAGGTTCAGAAAAGACAGACAGAGGTCTGGTTTTATCCAGATGTTTATGAGAGGGCGTTTCTGGACATAGAGGAACATCAGGGCAGCTCCTACCTCACATTTACCTTAGTTATGTTTAGGTTTTAGCCATATCTTAGCCTTTACACCTCCACCTATGAATTTGCAGTGTTTCCAGATGTTTTAATGCACATTTTCAATTTATGCTTAAAAACAAGTGGATGGAAACATGAATAGGCCTACTGTTACATTATGTTTAGAATTTATATTATGCCATTATAATTTAATTATTATATTGTTAATTCTAATGAAAAAATGTTTTATAAAAAATACACTGAAAAGTTTGACTGTACAATTTCTGATTACAAATGCCTCATTACTGAGCTTTGAGACATTTGATGAAACTCACATTTAAAAAAATATATATACAAATGTAAATTTTGCAATAATAAAGGTCAAAATATGTTTGCAGTTACATATTAACAAGGCCATAGTCAGGTTTACTTAATAAAAATAAGAGTAACAGAAACAAATCTAGCTTATATTGTTGTGTTACTTTTGACCCACCTGTGCGTTACTTTCGTCCCAACCGATGGGGTCAAAAGTAACAATGTGCAACTTATGTTCAAAGTGAAATTATACTGAAGTCTTTCTAAATTTCTACAAAATACCACCTGGTATTGTTAGACCACACTTATGAGTTACTGACCACAGCAAAAATATATCTCTGTCTACAACATTATCTTTTAAAATTATGTTTTTCTGAAAAATGGTACTTTCGCCCCTGCTCTCCCCTACTGTATGTAGTGTTGGAAAATTTGATTATTTCGAGTGAATCAGTTCAGCCTAAATGGTTTGTTTGGATGAGTCATTTTAATGAACTGATTTAAATGTTTTTGAGTTATGTAAAGGTATTTTTGTTGTGTAAATTTACCTGTTCAAGTTTGATACTGTCAACCTAATTGAGTGTTCATTAGTACAAAACCCGACATGGCAAATATCTGCTCTGATCAAATTGGATAGTATATTTTAAGTAATCTATGTAGCTCCAATCAGTGCTTTAAGTGGGCCGGTAAGCACCGGTACTCAGTACCACCACTTCCAAATATAGCTCTTGAGCGTACCGCCACCTCTCCATGTGCCCAGAACGTGCTTTTAGCTTACCGGTACGTTCATTTGGAGATATGTTTTAATAGAGGTTTTAATCCTTTGCTGCCACTTTTCAGAGCACCCTTCACAATGAATGCTTCCTAATTCTTCCTAGTTCGGAGTATGGAGCATGAATCATTTGCACTTCGCGGATCATTTGAATCAGTTCGAGAAATCGGAGCTGGTTCGCGAATCATTTGAGTCAGTTCGGGAGTTCGTAGCGGGTTTGCGAATCATTTGAGCCGGTTCGGGAGTTCAAAGCGGGTTCGCGAATCATTTGAGTCATTTTGGTGATCACGAATCATTTGAATCAGTTCGGGAGTTCTGAGCGGCTTTGCGGACCATTTGAATCAATTTGAGAGTTCGTAGCGGGTTCGCGAATCATTTGAATCAGTTCGGGAGTTCGTAGCGGGTTTGCGAATCATTTGAGTCAGTTCGGGAGTTCAAAGCGGGTTCGCGAATCATTTGAGTCAGTTTGGTGATCACGAATCATTTGACTCAGTTCGGGAATTCGTTACGGGTTCGCGAATCATTCGAGTCAGTTCGGAAGTTCAAAGCGGGTTCGCGAATCATTTGAGTCAGTTTGGTGATCACAAATCATTTGACTCAGTTCGGGCGTTCGTAGCGGTTTCGCGAATCATTTGAGTCAGTAGCTCTTTCTAAGAGTATTTTTTCAAAATCCTTTTGCACATTTTATCTATGTTCAGTAGTTCTTTCTAGCTCAAGCAAATCCACAAACTAATAAAAGGATTTATTATTAAGGTCGCCTATTGACTGCTGTATATAAAAGCCCTTCAATATAGTTGTTGTGAGGGGAGTCATCAAAAAAAAAAAAAAAATAGAGTACCGGCACCTCTTTTGGGCCACTTAAAGCACTGGCTCCAATGTACTTAGTTACTTTTGGTTTGTAGCTTGTAGTACACTGTAGTTTATCAACTTCAAATTATGTTAAAATATTAACACAGTCGGAAGCTCAAAGAAGGCATTTCCGATGACTAAAGACACATTTTCAAACATATCTTGCAATGCAATAGCACACAAAATCATGCATAGTTAGAAACTTTTATTTGTGTAGCACATGTTTTGAGCCTTATGGTTTAGCATTTACCAACCTGGTAGTCCATTTTCCACTGAGCTCCATGGTCAGGATGTGTCTGTCCAATGAGCTCCTGGACTTTTGCTCTTCTGAGAGGGTTTTTGCCCACCACTGAGCTGGGGTCACTGGGGGTGTAGGCCTTCTTCTCGGGGTTGTATTCTACAATCTGATTGGTGCTGTAAGCACGTCTTCTTGAAGAGATGGCTGTGTCAGTTCCTGTGCAAAACAGTTCAGTTCACTTTCACTCCTAGGAATAGTTCATACAATAATGAAAATTGACTTTATGGTACACATTTATGATGTATAGAGCTGTATTTTACCCATAATGTCTTGCTCCGTAGCGATAGGACTGCTCTCAGACATGTTCTCCTGGCAACCGTCAAACGGCGAGCCAACTTGATTGTCCCTGTGCAGCCCCTGACCTTCAGAAGAAACCTTCCCAGCATCCTCCTCTTGAGAGTGATAGAACACTGAACTGGCCGACTCATTGGAGCGCATCATGCTGTATCGTTTCCGCTTGTCCTGTTACAGCAGAGAAAAGACATCTGAGAGCCTGGGAGCTTCTTGTTTTGCCTTAAAATCTTTATTTGCATTAACAAAAATTATATACTAAAAATATATTACTTAGTATACAAAATCCTGTGTTTTCACATATGTGACCTTACAATTTACCAAAATGTAGTATTTTCAGATAATTATTCTAAATATCACCTAAATAAATAAACCCTAATCATGTAAATTCTACATGATACCAAAATACAGTATTTAAAATACTACTACTACTACTAATAATTATTATAAATAGTAGCACAAAAATATAGTATAATAAATAGATAAACCATTGTTGTTTTTATGTGATATTATATGAAAAGACCATATATTTTCAAATAACAACAATATTATCTATCTAAATAATATTAATAATACAACATTGAAAGTACATATTCATAATTCATAATAATTAAATTAATAAATATAGATTATTAAATATTTATAGATAATAATACTTTGTTTTTAATAATAATAATAATAAAAAAATATATAGTATAATTATTACAGGGTAAGTGTTATGTTTTTAGTATATATTTGTATACACATACATGTATATATTTAAGAAATATATGTTATAAATATTTATATAAACATATATGTCTGAGATATGTACATATAAATATAAAACACACATATATGTATGTGTGTGTATTTATACATAGTATATTGCAGAACAATGGATATTCATATACCTGTATGTGTGTGTGTGTGTGTGTGTGTGTGTGCGTGCGTGTGTGTGTGTATTTATACATAGTATAATTGCAGAACAATGGATATACTGAAGGATGGATGGATGGATGGATGAATGACTTACTGATTTGGGGTTGGAGTGATATCTGGAGGTATCACAGACCACGCTGTATCCAATCAGCCGGTCCCCAGGGAACAGACAGGTCATCCCGACTGGAGAGAGCAGGATCTCTTTTGTCTCTGGATACAGCCACTCGATGGAGATGTCAGTCAGCACTGAGGTCATGGTCTTCTTCAGTGACTTAATCATCTGCCGAAGAAACAAATAACAGCCTGGTCAAACACTACCTAGTGAAATCAATCAAGAGAGCAGAGCCTATGGAAATAAAACAGGGAAAATATATAGATGCTAGTCTTAAACACCAGGAAGAGAAGGAGAAAATGTTAAATGTGCTGTCAGCTTTTATCATTATCCTTATTCATGTTTAACTAAACAAAACAAATTGTAAATTGCTCATACAATTGGACACTCCACAATTTACATGACTGCTGTAATTGCTTTGCAGTGACATTCAAAATAGCAGGCTGTTGCACTGGAAGATAAACATGTCAGAGGAAATGAGGACCTTGGGCTGCAGTCGTTCTCCTTCTGCCAGGAACTCAGCTGTGCCTCTGGAAACGGCGGCCAGTCCTAAAACCAGCCTCCTGCACACACCCTGACCTATCCCGAACGTGTAACACCTGCCATGAAGCAAACACACACACACAGAGACACGACAGGTGCGGTGAGTTTGTGAAAACATCAGAAGAGCATAATGAAGAAACTGCATCTCTACTGGGTGAAGCTCTGCCAGACAATATCAGTTGAATTCTTGTATTGCTTTATTAATTCTGGTACTGGCAAGCATGCTGTCAGAAAGCCAGAAGAAATTTATTCATATTGTTTATTGTAAATACAAAAAAAAAGTTAAATAAAACTACGGAGCCCGGCACATGATATGCAGGAAAAAATAGTGGGCTAAATCGTGTGCACGATTTACTTATTCCTTCCCTCACTGTACTAAAACGTGCACACAATTACTATTGCGTTCTTTCGATTCACTATTTCGTTCACTCAATTTATAAACTGTGCGCACAATTTACTTATTCGTTCTCTCGATTTGCTAAATCATGCGCATGTTTTAGCAAATCGACGGAACGCAATATTAATCGTGCGGACGTTTTAGTACATTGAGTGAATTAATTAATTAAGTCGTGTGCACAATTTATTTATTTTTTCTTGCATATCATGTGCGGGGCTCTGTATATAACTAATACAAAATAAAACTTTTTTTTTCTTGATTCTTGACTTTGAACTATTTCAGTGAACTTGTCCCGATGCATTCTGAAATTTCCTTACAATCTGGCAAAAAAAATAAATAAATAAATAAATGCTTTTAGCTACGCAAGCTCAATGTTTCATGTCATTGTATTCTGCGATGTGCACAACATCAGTAAAATGTCATCACTGATGCCAATTTAAAGTATGAAGATATGCTGTCTTACTACAGCGTCTATAATGATGCTTTAAAATGCTGTCTAGGTAGGCAGCTCACTAACTGATGTATCGAAGTTATATTTTTGAGATTTCTACAATCTCGATTTGAACTAGTAAAACATACTAACTCTAATACACAGCATCTGAAGGCAAACAGTAGTAATTGACGATGAGTGACCTTCAGTACATCTGCGGCTCACTGTGCGAGATATGAGAGAACAGGGAACACATCTGTCTATTTACTAAAGTGTGGCTGGGCAATCAGATCAGCTTGCAGAGAAAGATTCTTCCCTAACAAGCAAAGAAAGCCGGGTAGTGTAACAGAAGTGCAGCAAGTCACATTTGTGATTTTTCTCGATCGTCTGTGGAGGGCAAGTGCTGTTTAAGGCAGTAAATTACACCACGGCTTCACTTCCCAGCCATTGTGTGTCTATAGTACTGCAGGAACGGCTGTTGAAACCCTCAGGTTCTTCCAT
This sequence comes from Carassius gibelio, assembly GCF_023724105.1. Classification (NCBI taxonomy): domain Eukaryota; kingdom Metazoa; phylum Chordata; class Actinopteri; order Cypriniformes; family Cyprinidae; genus Carassius; species Carassius gibelio. Next base: position 22,071,997 of record NC_068393.1, read on the forward strand.
TCATTTGAAAGAAGCTATTGTAGCATCTGTTCTTGGAGGACTCTCTGAGGTGAACGTCTCGGCAGGTGATAAATTGACTGGAAGCCTTGTTGAAGCAGCAGAGTGCGGAAACAAAGCATGTGAATACTAGCCGCGTTATGGCTAGAGCGGATCTAAAAGGATTAGACGGAGAGACATCAATTTACTGTTTCTAGCGGCTGTGCTGATCTCATTATGATCTTATTACCTGAATAGTTCTGCAGCTCTGTATCCTTGAACCTCTGATATTAAAGGATTAGTTCACCCAAAAATGATGAGTCATTTAATCGACAGATCATTCCAAAACCTTGGGCTTTTATACTTGGAAAATAAAATTGGATATTTGTAACTGTTCAGGCTGCTCTTTTCCATATAAATGATAACACATTGTGATCAGGGGCTGGTAAGCACCAAAAAGGCACCATATTAATTTATAAATATAAATGTGTGATTTGAGCACTACAGTATAGTCCAAGTTGTGATACTGCATGCTATTCAGTATGATCTTTTATTTATTATTTAGCATATTCTGCAGAGCTGGTTCACACAAAAATGATTATTCTGTCATCATTCACTCACCCTTTATTCAGCAAATTCTCCACTTACATTTATGTCCTTAAGTATATTTTGGGGAATAATTGTAAATCCATAAAAAAAAAAAAAAACAACAACAGCAAAAAAATTAATTAATTTTAAAAAAATTAATTGAGTCACAGTTTGATCTGATCTGACAGAGTTCACAATCAGTGCTGTTATTATTAACTAAAACTAGAATTAGAAATTGAAATAAAGCAAAAAAAAAAAAAATTAATAAATTAGATCCAAACTTAAACTTATATCATCCAAAACTTTTAACTTATTTCGAAATAAATTAAGTTTAAGTTAAAGTAAAACAAATTACCAAAACTGAAATAAATAGTTAAAGCCAAATAAAAAATAAATAAAATAAAAACAAAACAAAAAAAAGCACATAAAATTACTAAAACTTAAACTAAAATTAAAACTAAAATAAAAATAAATCTAATTCTAGATATAAATAATTACAATACACGTAATTAACCAAAAAAATTCCAAATGTCCTAAAATGTACCAAATGTTTTGATTAATACATTAGCACAACCTTTTAATTACACAGTCACAGATTAAAAAGCAACAGCACATTATACATTAGAGCATGGCGCTAGCAACACCGAGGTCAAGGGTTCGATTCCCAGGGAATGCATGAACTGATAAGATTCATGCATTCCTTAAATGAACTTGCTTTGGATAAAAGCATAATCTGCATGAATGTGAATGTACAAACACTGACCTGGTGAACCTAGCGTGGCTGCGGAGTAGCTCAATAACCTTCCCTGTGTTACTGACGGCTCCGTCGGTCAGGAGGAAGAGCAGGCGAGGATGACCTCTCTGCATGGGTTGTCGTAGTATCCAGTTGAGAGGAGCCAGTATGTTTGTACCACCCATGTCAGCACGGATCTTCTTCACATGCTCACAAGCCAACGTCAAGCTCTCCTGTGAAATAAATAAGGTTTGTTAACAATTTTGAAGAAGAATAAAAAAAAGGTTAATCAGTATTTTTATCTTGTTTTGTTCTTTGCCATATCTACCATATCTAAATATATTTAAAACAAGACATATTTTCTTAAGAAACAAATATGTTTAAGATAAGACAATACTTTATTATATTTATATATAATTCTTTATAGTCCACTTTCAAACCTTAGATTGAGCATAGTTAGATTTATGCTTAAAAGAAAAAGAATACAACTATTTGATGCAGAGATAAAGAAAAAACCTACACTGTCTTTTCTAGTGCAGATATCTAAACATTCTTAAATCAATATACATTTACTTCAGAATAAAAAAATAAATAAGTGACTTTAAGCTTAAAACAAGAAAAAACATCTTCCAATAGATAAGAAAAATAAACATGCTGCTTATTAAATTTATTTTTCTTATCCCACCGGCAGATTTTATTTTCTTGTTTTAAGCATTAAATCACTTAATTTTGCTACATTTTACAGAAAACAAGACTTAATACTTGAAATAAATAGTCTTCAAGTAAACATATCTTGATTCATGAATATTTAGATATTTGTACTGGAAAACAACACAAAATACTGACAAAGATTTTTATTTTTTTGCAGTTCGAAAAAGCTTAAATGATGTGCTGCATGACTGGAAGTTCATTATATAAACCCAGAGCTTTTCGACTGGAAAACACAAGCACTGATCCTCTGGACAGTAACTGCTGATCTAATGAGGGCAGTGAGTGTGGACTCTGACTGCGGGTGACTAACCTCATTGTAGCTCTGACTGGTGGCAAATAGTGTTTTGAACTTAGATCCGAAGCCCACTATGTTGAATAAGCATGCTGGGAAAAGACTTTTCAGAATCACCACCATTGCGTCCTGTGAACGCACAAAAAAGGAAGAGGTCAACGTGAATGATTACTCATAAAAATAAAATAAAAATTGGTATATTATATAAACATATAAATATATTACTATTTAAAAGCATATACATTTAAATACAGCCGTATTTTTCATTACTCATCCACAAAAATATTAAGTGTTCATGTGTTTATATTTAGGGTTTATATAGTTGCTTATATATAGTGGTTCACGCTATAATAAAATATTACAGGCATTAACAAAGATTACAGTCATTTGCGATTTAACAATGCTTCTTATGTAAAGCAACTCTCATTAACCTAATAACAGGGTTAAATGTCATAACCATTATAGACACTGAGGGTGACATGGTTCCCCAAATGTTTGGATTAGTGGTCGATCGCTAATGGCATTTCAACTGTGTCATCCTGGCTTGGATTGAACCAACAATCTTTGATAACAGACCTGGGAGACATTAGCACCACAATTATACTGGTCAGACATCATCTATAGAGATATCATTTATAATGCTGCGTCTCGACTGATACACAGCAGGTACAGCGGCGAGTAATTAGCATGAGGTTATTATTGAGTTTGTAAATAGAAATGAAATATAAAGAAGAGTTATAGCAATTTCACAGGTTTTTTTTGTTGTTGTTGTTTTGTTTATTATTTTTGTTTTACAATGATATGGTATGAATTAATTAAGAAACTAATCACTAGTTTTGTAAAAAAAAAAAAATAATAAACAAAACAACAACCAAAAAAAAAAAGTTATCTTCACCAAACACTTCCTCACAAATTTAAACAGAACTTGACCCATAATGAGAGAAGATACTTATTAAAAGCATAGTTCAACCAACAATTAATATAAAAAAACATTGTTTTTGTTTGTTTTTCTGTGGAAGAAAATTTGAAGAAAAAAATATAATAATAATTTTCCCCATGCAATTACAAAGAATAATGTGTTTTGAGCTTCAAAAAGACTCAAAAATAATTTACTGAAAAAGTTTTTGTGAGAGTTATGTCTTTTGAGTCTAATATAGTCGATGAATCAGCTGATCCAGGTCACCAAATGTATCTGAATGATTCATTCACGAGTTGCACTGATTCAGTTCTTGAGGTCTGCACACTAAATAATGATTTAAAGGAAAGTTCACACGAAAATGAAAATTTACTGAAATTTTACTCACTCACTGAAGGAAGCGTTATTATAGATTATGGATTCATATTTTGTCCAGAAGTGACAGTTTAAAGTTAAAATTCCTTTAAGTTTTTTTCCTTTAAGAGTTAAACTGATTGACTGGAGTTGTGTGGATTATTGTGATGTTTTTAATCAGCTGTTTGGACTCTCACTCTGACGGCACCCATTCACTGCAGAGCATCCATTAGTGGACAAGTGATGTAATGCTGCATTTCTCCAAATCTGTTCAGATGAAGAAACAAACATCTAGAATGGGCTAAAGGTGAGTACATGTTCAGCATATTTTCATTTTTGGGTAAATGCATAGCAGAAATGACCATAACAGTTCTTAAAATGTCTCTGTTTGGTGTTCATTCAGCCAATATGTTATCTTCTTGGTGAACATATTTTCAGTGCTCCTTTCAGTGTTGTTAGACACATCTACTGATGTCCTCCTCCAGCCCAGGAGGGATCATGATGGCTATATGACATTTCAGCATGGAGCAAGTCTTCTTCACGGTCAAGGATATTCTGGGAAGGATATTACCGCTAGAGTGACCTGAGCCTTTACATTGGAGCAGTTTGATGTCTGTGGTCAGAAGGGGAACATCCTCAATCAAAACCACAGTGAGACATCGCTGGCTCACCCGTCACGCTGCAGAGCCCCGTCAACAGTGAACACGTGCACATGTGCTCTTTCACAGCGCACAAAATATCCAATCTCAGCATGGAGACTTCCCTAGTTCAATTATCGGACCTGCTGTTCAATGCAACAAGCTGGTTATTTCATCACAAAACCCCTTCAGCAGGCTGCTCAGAAGCTCTGGCTCGATCCAGAACTACAGAGCCACATAATGGTCAGTAAAATAATGTAGCAAAAACGATTAAAACAAATTAACTACATGTTTGTTTCAGCTTTTAGGAAATTAAATATCTCAATGTGTACACAGTTCAATAGTTTGGATTTTTTTTTTTTTTTTTTTTTTTTTTTAGGTTGCAATCAAGCAAAAAATACAGCAAAAAGAGTACTTTTTAGAAATATTACAATGTAAAATTAATGTTGCCTATTGTTGCAAGTCACAAAACAATAAAGTATTCTGAAACATGATGGTTTAAAAACATAATGGACGAATAAAGTGCATTAAAATTACTTTTTACAAACACACAGCTTTTCACTTCACAAGACATTAAATGCTGGACTGGAGTCATGTGGATTATTGTGATGTTTTTATCAGCTGTTCAGACTTTCGTTCTGACGGCACCCATTCACTGCAAAGAAGTGATGTGATGCTAATATTTCTCCTAAATAAACTCATCTACATCTTGGATGACCTGAGGGTGAATACATTTGAAGTGATTTTTTGGGTGAACTCTCCAACCCCCATAAACTGCTTAAAACCATCCAATCGGACTGAAACCGCTAAACACATGGGTAATCCGTGTCATCATTAAATAAGCACTGCTGTGTGTATATAAAAACCTGGTTCCATTAACGGTTATTAACACAACTGAAGCACTTTGGGGTTTTAAACTGCTGAATAAATTAGGATGTCATCAAAAGTTAATGAGCATTGGGAGTGAGGGGCAGATTTAGTTTAACCTAGAAACACAAGCATCCTACCTTAACTCGATTGATTTTGACCCCACTCATGCTTCCACTGCGGTCAATGAGGAAGATGAATTCCCCCTGGATGCTCCGCAGGTCAGAGGTCGTTGAGCTGAGGTATGGGCAGAAGTTCAGCATGACCACTGGGTTGTGGAGGATGTCTTTATGGAGCCTTTTCCGAATGATGTCCACCTACACACCACACACCAGCCAGTGAAAGAGCCATTACCGAAGGTGATAATAAAAAAAATGCTGGTGAATCTCTCAAAAACATGTCACATAAAAAAAATAAATATATATATATATATATATATATATATATATATATATATATTAGGGGTGTAACGGTTCACAAAATTCACGGTTCGGTTCGATACGATACACTGATGTCACGGTTCGGTTCGGTTCGGTACGTTTTAGATACAGCAAAATGTAAAAACATCTCAACTTTTCAGAATGCCGCAAGCGCACCGCGGGTCATGTGACAAGAACTAACCAATCAGCTTCATCCTTTCCCGTAACAACGTTGAAAACTCAGCCAAGATGAAGGAACAGCTGTTCACAGTTGTATATGGATTGCAATTTTGAAATAAATTTAGTAGCAGAGCTACTGCAAGCGATTTTTAGAGCTGCAAATCCATTTATCATTCGCTGAAATTTCCGCGTCTCATGGAGAGAGCACGTCATTGTTGCTTAGCAAAGACAGACGCCTCATGAGCGCTTCTGCCCGAGCGCTTTGGAAAGGAGGAGAAAGACGCGCTTAGCGTTTTCCACGCGTTTTTAGGCGCGATATGTGAACGGCCCCTAAGGCGCTCGCTCACTCAGCACGCACTGAAGGCTCGTTGCAAAATGTCTAATGCATTTAACAGACCAGAAATATAAGATCCTAAAATAACCAACAGGTCTGGTGTGGGTGCACTTTGGATTCCCTGTAAGCTATAATACCGGTGTCTAAATGCTGCAGGGATAGTTTGTTGCGTGCTTGTTTCTCATTTTTTTCGTCTTTTCCCAGATACTGACACAATAAGGTGATGTCAGCGTAAATGAGTTGACATGTTTCAAGTATTCCCGCTGGTGTTTTTTTTTTTTTTGTATTCCCGCTGGTGTACCCTGTCATGTTGCAGATGCGACATACCGTTGTTTTTTTATCCACCACTCTCTTGCCATCACCATTATAGCTTAAAGGGAATCCAAAGTGCACCCAAACACCAGACCTGTTGGTTACTGGAGGATCTTCTCATTTCTAGTCTGTTAAACACATTGGCCATTTTGCAACGAGCCTTCAGCGCGTACTGAGTGAGCGAGCGCCTGACTGAGTAGCCTAACATAAACATATAAGTTGGTGTTTTTTTCTTCTTCGGGAGTGTCAGGGGCGTTGCCTGTTACGTCGTTTGGGTTATTGGGCTACCTTGTTGAACGCATATCATTATATTTCTCTGTTTTTTTTTTTTTTTGTTTTTTTTTTAATATAATGAATTAGTCCAACGAACCGTTCGGTATACATAATGCGTACCGAACCGAAAGCGTCGTACCGAACGGTTCAATACGAATACGCGTATCGTTACACCCCTAATATATATATATATATATATATATATATATATATATATATATTTTATAAAGAAAATAAAGCATTTTTTCCGAACATTAAGAGATGTTTTTTATTTTATTTAAAATAACAAAGTACAGCAAATATGACTTTTAGAACTGAAAGATATTATATATAACTTTTTATAACAGTATACTTTATAGATAGCAATGAATATGATGGCAATTTGATGGAATAATGCGTCGTCAAAATCTAAAATAGTAAATTTTGGCCTATTTTACATATTACTATATACTCACAATAAAAAAAAATCTGTATACAAAGATAATAATATGCAAAAAAATATTAATAAAATATATAATAAATATAAACTTTCTAAAGTATATTTTATTTGTGTATATGTTTGTGCGTGTGTTTGTAAAAGCTTTTGTGTTTTTATTTATATCTAAAAATGACTGTGTGTGTGTGTGTGTGTGTATATGTGTGTATATATATATATATATATATATATATATATATATATATATATATATATATATATATATATATATATATATATATATTTATAAATATACATTTGTGCAAAAATGCACTCCAAATATTAGTATTGTATATATTAATGACATAATTTATATGTACAAAAATTATCATTTAGATATAACTTTTATTGAGATGACCCAGGAAAGAAAGAACAGGAAAATAAATAAAGAAGAAATAAACCCTTCACAAAGAATGTGGATGATAATAACCTGGAGGTTGTGGATGCAAACTGTTCAGTGAAAGGGTAAGAGTTCGTTGTAAGATGGGAAGTGTGTGTGCAATGTTTCAAATCCTGTGCACTTGACAGAGTTCAAGCTCACCTGAGGGACGCCAATTAGCCTTACTGTGAACTGCTCTGAAGAAAGAATCTCAAATGAGTGATGTTTCTCAACCACTTTACATCATGGTTCAATTTGTTAGCTCACTCTACATTAAATGACTTTTCTCAGAAATCTGCTGTCTCCCTGGCTCGCTCTGCTGGAAATAGCTTTCTTCTACATACACACGTCTTACATCAACAGTCTTGTACAAAACTGAGCACAAATATTGTCTTTTCTATTCTATTTTCCAAATTCAGATTCAAATCTCCTTTTGTGTTCAGTAACACATAAATGATCATTTTCATTTCCGTTATTCAGTGTCATTCTGCTCAAGTCAGCAAATGACTGATAGAGCTTGATATTCATAAGCACGTGATACTATGAGCCAAGATCATCATTTAGAAAATCTTTAATGGTTTACAGATTCCCCTCTCCTCATCTAAAGATTTAATTAAAGGAGCACACACCCCAAAGGAGGTGAAGTTAACTCTTATTTCGCTACACGGTAGGTAGAAACACTATGGACTCAGCCGAAGACCTTTGATGGTTTCCATAGAAACATCTCTTCACTGCAGATGATTTTAGGGCTGAATGTTCTCTCCCTCCTGTTGAGGAAAAGCACTCACTTAAAGATGCAATTGAAGCTTTGCGCTGCTAAGAAGCATGGATCTGTGCAGATATTCCTACTTAATGTAACTACCTCCTGAAGCGACAATTAGCAAGAATAGGCAACAGATTTTGCATTAAATAGGTAACTTTACAAAATTTGATTTCACACTAGATTTTCAGTATGAGTGTCATTAGGCTTAATCTAACAGCTTAGTGTTAGAAACCCTGAATATTTGAGAGAGTGACTGGATTCACAGACAAAGAAGTGCACGGAAAAGTTCAGAAAGAATATATAAACTACCATTTAAAACTTTGCGGTCAGTAAAATTTATAAAAATAAAAATAAAAAAAGAATGCATTAAAGTTATCAGTAATGACAATATAACAGATTAAGATTCTTTTTTATGAAATGATTTTCTTCACTGACAAGAAGTTCTAAAAAGTGAGACAACCATAGTTTTTTTGAACAAGGAAACCACAGTTCTTTTTTACATTCATAATATTACAATATATTTTTCTTAAAAGAACACTGTTCTTTTGAACTTTCTATAAAAAATATACTTCTGAAAATTCAGCATTGCATGACAATAAAAAATAACATTTAAAATGTATTTAAAAAAGAAAGATGTTATTTTAAATTGTAATAATATTTAACAATATTACCGTTTTTTTTTAGTTTTTTGTATTTTTTTTACTGTATTTATGATCAAACAAATTAGCAAAACAAACAAAACTTGTAAACAACCCCAACATTTTGAATTGTTCAAATGTATAATAAAAAATTATAATTACTGAAAAAAAATAAAATAAATAAATATACACACAGACACACACATTCAATAAATAAATACAAAAACAATATTTTTTAAATTAGACACAATTTACTGAATTTGACTGGATGGAAATAATTCAATCACAGTTTTATCATTTTTTTCTAGGTTTATGTATCTAAAAGAACTGTGGTTTCCTTGTTAAAAAAACTATGGTTGTCCCTTAACACTTTTAAGAACTTCTTGTCAGTGAACAAAATCATTCCATAAAAAATCTTAATCTGTTATATTACGTGCTGGTTTGCTTATGAACTTCTCAGTCACAAAAACACATCTTGAGCACATTATTTCAAACAATCACCACTTTCTCTGCAGTTTATGATCCTGGCAGCAAAATAATATTTTTGCTAGACTTGACCAATAATACGTAGTGTGAAAAAGTAGCACAAGACGAAAGCGTCATAGTGTTGTACTACTTGTTTTGATATTTTTCATCCTTGTCCAGCCCACGCCATCTGTATTTATGTCTGTTTTCTGTATTCCCTCATTCACAGTCTCACTCACAGTCTTTTCATTACTGCAGTCCTTCTTCGTGGCCTTTATATAGTCGCTCCTTCCTTTCAGATGCTCATCGTATTCCTCCGGCGTCATGTCTCCGTCTTCGATGAGAACGTGTGGCAGATGGGGCTCTACACAAAGAAAAGAAGAATTACTATCTCTGCGCAGCATTAAAACCTCTCCATGTGGAGGCACAACAGTGAATTATGACAGCAGACAATGAGATGCATTACTGCCAGACATGAAGGACTCCCACAGTGGTGGTATTTCTTCAAAACAGCCGCTGTATTAGACACAGTGTGCGTTGGCACCATCAATACGGCTGAACGTTTGCCCCTTTGCCTCGGCTCCCTTATCAATTCAATTGCACAATACTGGCCTCGGGTCACCTGCATAGTGAGGCAATCTTATGCGGCAGCTTATGAGGCATCGAGGGATTCATTTATGCCTCTCAGACGCCGGTGGAGGTCGAGGTGCATGATGGGGTGGCTGAAGAAATATAGAGCTCAACTAAATAGTGCTTGTAGAGCGAGAAATGATGTTATATGGCTGTGGACCCGGGAATGATGTTTCAATAGCCTATGATTTAATAAACCAACTCTTGTTTGAACAAGCTTCCAGGCACATGGAGAGATCAGCACTGGCTTGTTCTGAAAAGCCGACTCTATTGTCCAGTTAGCACGGGTCAGAGTGGCTGTGAACTTGTTTGCCTGTCCATGTGGGGACCAAATCGCTTGACAAAAACAGCATTGTTGCGAAGATTCACAAAGACAACATACGTGTTTAATTATTTATTTATTTTTGCATATTTACTGCATGTCATATGAACAACCAGTCAGACCTACTCTGATTTAAAGGGATACTCCACCCCAAAATGATTTTTTTTCATCAATCACTTACCCCCATGTGGTTCCAAACCAGTAAAAGCTTAGTTCGTCTTCGGAACATAATTCAAACTTTTTTGAAGAAAACCGGGAGGCCTTATGAAGCGATAAGAATAATTTTTGTATTCTAAGTATGCTCTTCTGTATCAGCCACGCCACAAGGATGCGCTGTTTTCTTTCAAATAAAAGCTAAATCAAAAATCTAAGCATTTTCTCTTCTTGTCTTTCATATTCTTATATATATAAAACCTGACTATGTGTTCTGTAGACTAACTGAGACTTGTCATGACACTTGTATACTGTTGTTGTTGTCTTGTTGATCTGATTGCTTCTATTGCTTCTATTGTTCTCATTTGTAAGCTTTTATGGGTTTGGAATGACACGGGGGTAAGTGATTGATGACAAAAATTTAATTTTGGGGTGGAGTATCGCTTTAAGTCTCAAAGTTACTGTAGCTGTAAAAAAAATTTTTTACTTACACTTTTGATTCACTAAAAGAGCCAGCTTATAAGAGGAACCACATTACACTGGTTGCGTTGTCTGTTTTTATTCACTAAAAACAACCAACTCAGATTATATTGTTTATGAATGAGACTACTGTAGTTGCACTGTACTGTGTTCAATATGATTCACTAAAAGAACTGGATCATAAGAGTCATTTGTTCTGAAACCAGACTACACTGGTTATGCTGTGTGTTTATGATTCACTAAATAAAAAGAGCCACTCATTCTGTTTGCTCTAAAATAAAATTTGATTTAACACAAAGAACCAATCATAAGAGTCATTTGCTCAGGAATTGGACTACACTGGTTGCGCTGTATGTTTCTGATTCACTAAAAGAACCATCTCACAATAATCATTCTTCGGGAGTCGGACTACACTGGTTGTGCTTTATGTTATCGATTCACTGAAAAATAATGGTGTCATAAGAGTCATTTGATCAGGAAATGGACTACACTAGCTAGGATGTATGTTTGTGATTCACTTAAAAAGGTTTATAAGACTCGTTCCTTCAGGAATCCGACTACACAATGTCTGATTCACTAAACCATTTTATGAGAGTAATTCGTTCGGAAGTTGGACCTCATTGGTTGTGCTGTACATTTTTGATTAAAAAGACTAAAAAGAACCAGTTTATAAGAATCATTTGTTGAGGAGTCTCAGTACATGGCTCACACTGCATGTTTTGATTTACTACAAAGAACGGGCTCGTCGTTGTTTCGTGCAGCATTTTCAGATCATGATAAACAGTATAATTATTGTAGTTATGTGTGCTACACACCACTAGGGTAGATCAGTATCTCCACAGGGCAGTCATAGGTGTAGTTGTCTGCCAGTGTGACCACAATGCTGGTGGCAGAGCGAGCCGAGGGGTCAGCGTCTGCACGGATGGCATGTGAGGGGCTTTCCAAACCTGCACAGAGAAACTTCTAAAGCATCTAAAATAAGCAGGAGCAACAGACGTTAGACCACATTTAAGGACTAAATCCTTCTGCAACTCCAGCAGGGACATGAACATATTACAGCAAGCTATCAACACATCAAACATCATTTGGGTACGAGTCCCAGCTAAAATAACAAGCATATACAGAATTTTGCAAATTTTGCACTTGGCAGGCACTTTTATCCAATGCAACCTTCAGTGCATATACTTGTTTTCAGTATGAAAAGTCAGCACCTCAAACTATTAACATATCAAACATAATTTAGGCAAGAAGCTTTGACTTCTGTATATTTGACATTTATACATTTACCAGACATTTTCATCCAAATAAATAATTACCGTTTACATGCGTTCATATTTATTTGTGTGTTCTCTGGAAGTAAAGCCCATGATCAGGGTTATAATATTAAATTCTTTCAAGTTCTCACGCATGAGGATTGAGGAACTGACCTGCCAGTAAATACGGTCCTCTGATCTCAAGATTGAAATTAAACTCATAGTCAATGGAGTTGATGGTCTCTTCCTCCAAAAGAGCAGACAAACACACACCAGAGGCCGTCTGCTCGTGGGTTCCCACTGAACAATGATGCTGATCCCTCCTGAGACAAATCAGCAGGTAGAGAGTCAAACTTCATTTTTACTGATATGATATGAAGTCAGTGGGGTCTGATGTTGTTTAATTTCCAATTCCCATGTTGTACATTTTGCTTGATGAACACATATGGGACAATATCTTGTAAGCTGAAAGCTACCAGGTTAAACAGATGGCAGTAAAATTCTGTATGCAAATAAATGCAAGAAGGAAGACGCGGTTCATATGCAAATATCAGAACAATGTCAGAAATGTCTTAATCTTGCATGTTATATGAACAACCAATCAGTATGTTTTTTGATTAATGAAAGGAGCTGGTTACACTGGTTGTCCTGTATGTTTTAGAGAGTTTTAGAACAGACACCAGAATGTTAGAAGATTAGAAATACAGTGTTTCTGTCTAAATACTATAATAACACTAATGAATCACACACACCTCCTAGCAGTGCTGGGTGAAAATGCCTGCTCCTCTTTGACAGAACGCTGGACTCTTGGAGAGCAGACGGGTGGTGAGGTCACCCGAATTCCCCCGTTAGGGAGTGTGCGGAGCTCAGAGGAGGTGCTGACCAGTATATTAATGGTCTCCAGAGGGGGAATGACCCCCAGACTGACCACCAGCACTGTCCTCCCCTGATCCTCATCCAAAACAATACGTCCTGCAGCAAGAGAATTCATCAGTTAAGCCTCTGAAAGTCAACTTCAACAACAACAACTAAAAAACTTAATAAGATGTGTTAAAGGAATAGTTCACCCAAAAATGTACATTTGTGTAACATTTACCAACATGTAGATGAGTTTGTTTCTTCGTTTGTTTCTTCGATTTGGAGAAATGTAGTATTAGATAACCTGCTAACCAATGCAATGAATGGGTGCCATCAGATGTTTTTATCAACTGTTCACTGCAGAACATCCATTGGAGAGCAAACGATGTAATGCTACATTGCTCCAAATCTGTTCTGATGAAGACAACTCTCGGATGGTGAGGGTAAGTAATTTTTCAGCAAATTTACATTTATGGGTAAACTATTTTTTAATTGGATTCAACAGACACCATGACAGGCCTTACGCTTAAGCTCTGATTCAGGGATTAGTTAAGTAAGATCTTTGATGAGCGTTATAAATGAGCATAAAAGCTTACCACCTCCGCTCTGTGGGGTTCCATTGGCATTGCAGCAATCAAAGCAACAGTCATCGATTTTCGTTTTATCTTTGACCTGCACGGTTATTATCTGACTGCCAATCATCGCTTCGAACCCAACCACCACGCTGCCTTCATCCAGAGGGTATAGAAAGATTCCTGCATGAATCACAGGATTACAGGCAAACACAATAGCGATAGGTGATCTTTCCACAAAGCTAATTTCGCACTTGACAGAAATTAAATCCTGCGTTTTAGTGCTTTCAGCATTGACCAATGCAGAATCCAATTTGGAGGAGTCGATACGACACCGGAGACCGTTGAGCAGCAATCTTCCGGTGACATTTCTAGACTTCACACAAATTTGGCAAAAGAAAGTGTTTCTCTTTCATTCGCATTATTTTGAAGTATTGCTGTGATTACAAAGGGTTTGATGCATTGCATCCCAAATTGCTTTTGAGGATAAGAACCACAATTGTGGTTTTTGTCAAAAGCTGAAGAGGAAAGTGCTTTTGGACAAAATCAATATTTTATGACAAATCTACAAAAAAAGATATGTACTGGGCCTAATGATGTAGCATCTTTTAAGATTATATTTAATTGGTGGATTCAATGACGTAGTGGCAAGGGCTAATGCTGAAGTTTAGATTCAATCAATACTATACCCCCCAAAAACATTTTGGTCTAAATTTAAGATTTCTGTATCTGAACTGCAACATTTTTAAGCACTTGGATTAAAGTTTTAACATAAACTCATAAACTTCATGTAATGCGTATTTGACAGCCGTGGCTTAGTTTATTAACTATTTGCATCTATTAATCTGTTCCTTGTGAAAACAATTGTTAAAAGCTGTATGGCTAGCTGTAGAAAAAGTAATAATCAACTAGTAAAAATGTAAAAGACATTTTAATAATGATAAATATATAGAATAAATCTGGTTATTGTGTATGACTGACAAATATGCATCACATAATGTTTAACAATTGGAAAACTGTGTAACCCAAATGGATGTAAATGACATAAATCTTAATTTTAGACCTACATCTTTTTATTATGTGACAGAAGATAGAATAGAAAGAGCCATTAACGACTTACATCATTTCAGAAAAATCTGAAGTAATGCGCCTATTAGACAGCATACTCACCCTCAATAGGGTGGTCTTCGATGTTTTCATAGGTCAAGGAGGCTGTCATTGCCAGGGTGTAACCCCTGACACAGGAAGTGATGTCTGAGATGCTGAGAGGCAGAGCACTCCATTTGCTTTTGTTGATCAGGCCCGGCATGATGGTGGTTCTGTCCAGTCCAAGTGAGAGGGGATGTTTCCCTAAAAACCCTAGATAACATTGATACCATGTATTATAGTATACCTCTGCAGAATGCCAATAAATAAATAAACAAATAAATACCTCTTAAGGGCCTATCTACATTTATTTATAGTTTTGGACACTCATTTATTTTTGTGAACAGTTTATAAATGTCCAGATAAAATATCTAAAGGAATTATTATTATTATTATTATTATTATTATTATTATTATTATTATTATTATTATTATTATTATTATTATTCATTGTGTTCTCTCATTTTAAGCAATAAAACAAGACATATATTGCGAATGTTAACAAATAAATAAATAAACATAATAAACTCATACAGTTTACTTCTTAACCATGTTTGTTTATTTATTGACATTCATATACATAGTGAACAATGTCCAGATTACAATGGCATAAAAACATGCATAAAAGACCTATTATTGTTATCATTTTATACTGCTTTTCTTGTTTAAGCATGAATCTAACCGAATTTTGTGGTGTTAGTTTAAAAAAAATCTCTAATGAAAAAAACTATATATTCTCTGAAAACAAGTCACATGCAGTATCATATGATATTTTGTTTCTCAAGTTAAATTGATCTTATTTTAAGGATGTTTATAAAAAAAAGTAATAATAATAAATAAATTAAGACAGACGTAACCACACGTGTAATTTATCACATAAACTTTGGACATGTTCAGCTAAGGTTTGACCAATGAAAATGGTCAAAATCTCATTTCGAACAGTATCTCTATTGTTTTATCATGTACAACCATATACAACCTGTGTGTGTTTGTGCACAAAAAGTGTGTTTGTGCAAATCTGTCCTTCAAATAAATGCCACCTGGTTTGTCATTTCATTTCTAATGCAGTGACATTCACAAATTTGAAGTGCGGCTTAAGTTTCCAGTGTTTCTGTGCCCGATGTAGCTCCACTCACATATTAACAACTCATTTATATTCACAGACATCGTACATCATAACTCATCACTGCCCTTATGCCTGTCGCATTAATTAAGAGGAGACAACAGCATTATCCTGATGTCACTCTGGTGTCCAAATGAAGACCTCGGATTGGTCCAACACCCCTCCCCCTCCCCCACAGGTCTGCTCCAGCAACATCAAAGGGAACAGAAACCTCTGGCACATCAAGCCAACAAGCCATGGGCGCTAACAGATGCAGTGCTGATGTCATGACCAGTCAGTTTTTATCTGAGCTCAGCGCACAGAACTTCAGACCACAGGAATACAAAACCAGAACAGTTTTATGATACAGATCAGCATCTGTGTCTCTCAGTTCCATTAATGATTCTTCCAGAAAAAGCTATTATCATGATGTAATACTCAAATTAACTGATTTTGCAGAGCACAAATGAAATCTCTTTAACTTTTCAATTGATTATCTTGGACAGTAATGGAATTGAAATGAAAATCTAATGCGTCACAGATTTCTCTCCTTAGAAAAAGACACCAGTGCTCTGAGTCTAGCATTTCACAAAACCTGATTTTACCAAGTGAGACATGTTCCTTGAACAACATTGTGATTAACCAATCAGATTTGAAGAACCAGTTTATAGATTTTGTTAAGTTTATGCTTAAAATCACTGTTTGGTGCTTGTACACCAGTGTCATTCATCTATCATTTCCTCTGATTTTAGGGATTACTCATGGTTAAGGTTAGGTTTAGGTGTAGGGATATGGTCAAGAACACATTTTTGTACACAAAATATGTTGACCTAGGAACACATCTAACTCAGCAAAATCAGGACGTGCTAGCATTTCAGAATTGATCTCTCTGAATTTCTTAAACTTTGCTCAGGTTTGCCAAAATGCCAGATCTCTTTAGCTCAGTATGAGTTTTTATCCACATTTGTTTCATAACTCTGTACTCATGTTAACAATTGTCTTGTTTGTATCTTTTTATTTCTACTAAGACATAAGAAGGCATATCTAAGATGTTGACAAATGCAGTAAATCATAACTGAAAACCCCATTAAGTTTCCTGAGGTTTGAAAAGGGACCTTCCGAACAATACAATTTTATGACGTATATATAAAGTATTGCAACTGTTTCTCCTAAACAGCAATGACAATAAAAGACTTCTGTTAAACCTGCTTCTCGGTTTTGTCTGAAAAACCACAAAAGAGTTTTGTAAAAGATCTAAAAAATGCCTCACACTGCTTAAGGTTTACAAAAAAATGAGATTTTATTATTTTCCTTGAGTTATACTGTAGAGTAATAGAAAATATTAGCTTATGATATAATAATATTATACACTATAAGAATAAAAGTGTGGGGTCGTAAGATTTATAATTTTGTAATACGTTTCTTATACTCAATAAGGCTGCACTGATTTAATAAAAAAAAAAAAAAAAGTATTCCTGTGATGCAAAGCTGAATTTTCAGCAGCCAATCTTCAGTGTCACATGATCCTTCAGAAATCATTAATATGCGGATTTGATGCTCAAGAAACAATTTGTGTTCTTACAAGCTTTGTTTAACATAAATGTACTTTATATTATTTTTGCCATCTCATTTGAATTAATTATAATGTAATAACATTATATCAGCTGTCAGCCACTTAAAAAATGGCATCAGGCATTGAAATGCCCATATCAGTTGACTATTGATGCTATTCATATGTCACTGTTTATTTTGTCTAATGAAGGAACACCTGTAATATGTTTCCCATCTATTTGCTATTAATCAGACAAACACAACCGAGAACTCCATTAAGTCTCTGAGTAATATCCAAGATAAAAAATAAAAAAAAGAAGAAAAGAACATGCAAACTGCATTATCATGCAGCTCACGGCAGATATCAATCCTCTGATTTTCATCAGACGACATGTTGGACTTCCACAGTGGGACAGTGTTTTGGAAATTGGACTTGATTCTCAGCCAATCTGGCCGAGATTTATGAGTAACTGTTCTCAGAGGACATATATGTTTGAGATTAAACAGATCCTCTTTATCACAGGACAGAAACAGACACTTTCATCAAGGTGTCCACATGGCCATTACTCTCTCAGACACAGAGGAACACCAACCCCTCTTTAATAGATTAGGGTTTGGCACGGTGCCGCGTGATGGGATGAGAGTGGACAGATGAGTGCAATAGATTTCCCTCCCATCACACACAGCAAACCGGTCAAACACTGCCATCATGTGTCCTGAGAGGAGCAGACTTTTCAGCACAAAGCAAAGGTGTCAGTATCATCTTTAAACATGACATAACACATCCTGAACTCATGCAGTTAACCAATTATATTAAAACCTTATTGAAAGTTTCTTATGCTCACCTAGGCTACGAGTATTTGATCAAAAATGTGACATATCATTTTAATTTAGAATAACTGTTTTTCATTGTAATACGTTTTAAGATGCAATTTATTCCTGTGATGCAAAGCTGAATTTTCAGCAGCCATTACTCCAGTCTTCAGAGTCACATGATCATTCAGAAATCATTCTAGTAAGCTGATTCGCCATTAAATAAACACATATAACATATACTGAAGTCATGTAGACAACCAATGGGGAAAAAAAACTCAAAAATAATAAACTAATATGTTCACCAAGGTTGTATTTATTTGATCAAAATTGTGAAATGTTCTTTTAATTTAAAAGAAGTGTTTTCTATAAGAATGTAATTTATTCCTGTGATGCAAAGCTGAATTTTCATCAGCCATTACTCCAGTCTTGTGTATCCTTCAGAAATCATTCTAATATGCCAGTTTGCTGCTAAATAAACATTAAGTACATATAATGAAGTATTGTAGGTAAACAATGATATCAAAACCGCACAAATTATCGTTTTAATATTTTAAATGACACCGGCAGAGCTGAAGGTGCCAGTAAAGGTCAAAATCTATTTCATTCTTAACAACAATATGATTTTGTTTGTCCTCAGCAAGGAATAAAAATGTAATTGTGGTCTTCTTTCATATTCTTCTTTCATTTTCATATTTCATATTCTATCCTAGGGGACCACAAATGAGATGAACACCAACCCCAGCCTCCCATCCATCCATCCATCCATCCTCTCCCCGAAGCAACAGAGTGTGAAGTCACTCCCAAAGACACAGTCAAATCACCCACACCACACACTCCACGGCTGCCACCACACACACTGTGGGAGACACGGCACAGAAACAACCACCTGTTGATCCCGCATCTCCACCAAACTGACTACAGATGCATCACTTATGGAAATCCCTCTTTGGTGATTTGGAAACACTTCCCAAATTCACCTTGAATCTAAAACAAAATATTTCCTCTCAATCCTTTGACTTTATTTCCTCATGCACTTTTCTCAAAGCAGAACTCTTACCTCACATCTGCAGCGCTCGCAATTCTTTCTAGACGTCTGATTTAGTGAGATCCAAAATATCATCAGGCTGCAACTCTGGAAAGCTCTCTGCCTCTTGGAGATGGACACAACAACTGAGCACAACCAAGAATGGGAGGGAGGTAGAGCAGTGAGAGAGAGAACGACAGATATAGAAGCAGCTGGATGAACGTTAATGCAGTCAATCAGCGCAGCAACATGTGGTTATGAAACGAGAGCTTGTCTGGTGCAACAGATGAACACGAACCCCACCAGCCCCCTGCCAATGCTCAGTTCTCCCCTCAGCATCTGTACCACCCACCTACCCACTCCCCCACCTCTCTGTCTCTCCGTAATCAGTGACGAGAGCCCATTCATGTATCCTATTTGACAGCCAGGGGTGCCACTGGCCGAAATGCAACACCATGCATGGGGGGAACAAAGAGAGGGTGAGAGATTATAGATCATGCAAAGGATTCAGATTGAGAATTTTGGTCTCAAGTCCTTTTCTTTAACCTTTATCCACCATGCTTGTCTTCCGATCATTCATGTTTCCCTCCAGTGACTGCTAAGCTCACTATCTTGATTTCAATAGGACAGGAATGCTTTTATTTATATTTTCTGAATGCATTTAATGGCCGTGGCGTGTGTGATTAATCTGGTTTTGCAGAGGATGTAACCATGACAATCAATATGGAGCCTCCAGGGCTTTTTAAAAGACAACAGGTTGGCTGGAGAAAGTGTGTGTGTGTGTGTGTGTGTTTAGTGATGTGCTGCCTTGGCTTAAACCTCAGCTTCTGTTTCTCAATTAAATTAACATGTGCTATTTACTGTCTCTCTTTCCCTCTTGCTCGCTCGCTCTCGGTGAATGTCTCTTATCTCATCTGCTGGGATTTACTGAGGGCTGCAGCAGTTGCTGATTATTTCATCTGCAATAAAGGAGAATATATATCAAATTAAACTTCCAAAAGCAATGACTGGAAGTCATAAATATCAGCTACAAAGTCTTTAAGATTCTATTCATTCAATTCACAATTATGTTGAAAAACTGAATTTCCTATATGAGAAATAGAGCAAAGAAAATTAATTAAACCACATACCCTGTGATGCAAAATAGACTTTTGAGATAAATCCAAGATTGCATGACAGAAAGAAGGACCATAAGCACTTTTTAAATCTATCATTCTTAACACAGCTGTCAAGTTGTAGCATTATGACTTTCTTAGGTTTATGAGAACAAACATGGTCCAAACAGGATAAATCTCTTTGTTGCATTAATCAATTGCTTTGAATAAAAGCATCTTCTAAATTAAGAAATCACCACGTCTCCTTAACATAGGGTTAAAGCGTCATACTGGTTTTTAATTAGGTCAAAAATATTTTAATGAAAAATTCTGTTAGCGTTATTCTTATAAAGAAACCATAGCTTAACATTGCTATTTCTATTAAGAGCATAGTAACCACAGACTAAAACAAACATGAGACGTCATTACCATGGTTACATCAACTGTGGTTTCCTATATGATGCAATGAAGGTATTCAAGTATGGAGGTATCAAGAAATGTGTAGCCAAAACACATTGTGTCATTATGTTTATTTCTTTCCTCTTTCCTTCATGTACTACCTCTTCCGAAATACCATATTACTACTATGTGTTGTGTTAAAGTGATTTTATATTATTTTTCTCTAGGTCTTCTTTAGGATCCTTAATTTTATTTTTATTTTTTTCATTTTATTTATTTCATTTAAATAGATTTTTAAAGTAAAAGTGATAAAATTCAGGGGAGATTGGGCAAGCTGTAATTTTGTTTCTTTTTTTACTACAATGAATATTTCTCATGTGTACTGTATTTAAAAAAAAATCTAATTTTCAACAGTTTTCCCATTATTGCACTGAGAAAAGATACTGTTGTTTACACATATGGAGCATGTTGTCACACTAAATGAGATATGGAACCATCACAATGCAACCATTTTTTGGTAAAACTATAAATGTAAACAATGTCTAAACATTTGCCAACAATTATTGCAATTAATTAATTTTATAAATTTATATAATTTACAACATGTGCAGTTAGTTCTGGTTTTATTTTTTTACACAATTACATAAAATATGATGATACTGGAATTTCAATTTGTTGCACTGAATTCACACACACACACACACACACACACACACACAAAACATATAATTTAGTTTAATTAACTAAAACCCAAATACTTACATTAAATTGAAAACTGGAACTGAGTGTCCTGTGCTAACTTCCGGCCGGACAGCGTTCCTGACGCGCGCTCGCTGTCAGTTTGCGCGTTCTCGCGAAGCTAATTCGAGTGAAGTGGCCAGCCCGTCTGAAAACTTATCAAGAAGACAGCTTAATAGTTCACACATCTACGACTGAAGCCATGTCAACCGACTCGTGGGCTCTATCTGTGGACGAACAAGAGTCTACAGTCAAGTCTGTGAGTGAAAATGTGGTTTAATTGTGTTGTAACGGATTAGCGCACTTGTTGAGTCAGCCGCTGGCTGCCTGCGTCTCAAATCAACCCTAGTGAGCTGACTACATAGACAGCATTTTTGAATGTCAAAGTGTTTGAAACGTTCAAACAAGTTTTTGGACATCAAAATGCTTTTTAACTAAGTTTTAAGACACGTCCTGTACTAGATTTTAAATTAAGATCAGTTTTAGCAAACGGCAAACATATCTGCTTCATTTAAACATTGACTTTTTTCAGTTTAAGACGTTACTATTGACACACACTTTATTTGTGAATGTTCGTTACTGGATATTGACTCTATGCATTGCATTTAAATCTATTAAAACTGTAAATTCTCTTTGAAAACAGGTTGGGAAATTGAGGATTAAGGAAGCGGGAGATGCAAATATACACCAGAATGATGGTAACGTTACATTATCATATTGCATTAAAGAAATGGCTCACCCATAATTTAATGTTATGTAGTTCCAAATCTGTGTGACTTCTGTCGAACACAAAATAAGAAACTTAGAAAAGTGTAGTTTTTTTTTTTTTTTTTTTTTTTTTTGGTCCGTACAGTTACAGTAAAATGGGAACTGGAGCTTTCAATCTTCGAAAATGATGCATAAGTAGTATTATAAAGTGTCATTATAAAATTTTTTGTGAGGAACAGACCAAAATCATGTCATAACAACCCTGCATTTATATGGTTCTAGATGGAAGAAACAACCAGTCCTTTTTTTGTGTGTTCATTTAAGAAACAAAGTCATACACATTTGGAACGACATGATAATGAGTAAATGATGACTGTTTGTGTGTACTATTTTTTTTTTACTATTATTTGTTTTTACAAAACTTAACCAATAATTGCATGAGAATATGTCTTCGCATTTTCTTATGCATCATCTATTTTTCTCTCTCTCCTGTACCGTAGGTGACGGTGACAAATACGATGAAGAAGAAAAAGGTTCAATTTTAAACTAGAGTCTGAATTTACAGTCAGCATAGATTTAAAACTGAGCCAATTTATTTGCTTAATGCAAATCTTTAGTGTTTTGTGTAGTAGATTTGTGTGAGTGATTTTGAATTAAAGCTGCTGTAACTAAGTACTTATTTAGTCTGAAAAGTGTGGTTGCATTTTGAGTTACTTATTCAGATGACACCTAAACTTTAGGGATTAAGTGTAAAAGAGCATCATAGTAGCCTGTGTCTTTCCCAATCTACTGCTTAGAGGACAGAGCCACACAGTCTCTCCTAAACAAGCTGATAAGAAGCAATGTGGTCAACAACACCAACCAAGTGGAGGTTCTTCAGAGGGACCCAAACTCACCACTGTATTCAGTCAAGACCTTCGAGGAGCTGAGACTGTGAGTACTTCATATAAGTGTTAAAACAACGATATCCGAGGAAAACGCTGTGAATTTACAGAGGTCTGAGGTCAATTTTTCACCAAATTATTAAGCAGCACAACTGTTTTCAACATGGCTAATAATAATAAATGTTTTTAGTGAGCAGCAAATCAGCATATTAGAATGATTTCTGAAGGAATGATGCTGAAAATACAGTTTGCATCACAGGAATAAATTGCATTTTTCAAATATATTCAAACAGAAAACCCAATTTAAATTGAAATAATAATTTGCTAGATTTATTTGTATTTTCTATCAACCCCAAACTTTTGAACGTTTAAAATTCAGAACAATTACTTCTAACTGTCTGTTCAATATTTTGGAGAAATGAATCTGAGAAAGACCATGCACTATATTTGGAAGCTCTTACATCTCTCAGATAGCTTGCATATGACAATTGTATTAATTGTTATATGTGTGTAACTCAGGAAACCTCAGTTGCTCAAAGGCGTCTATGAAATGGGCTTTAACAGACCTTCTAAAATCCAAGAGAATGCCCTTCCCATGATGCTCGCCGAACCGTAAGTCTATATATTTTAAATGTTATTTTAATTGAATACAGAGGTCATATTGAGAGTTTGGAAAGAAAAGTGAATTGCACTTGAGCCCCTTTGGCTCAAAACCCTTATCATATGCAACTGGAATTATTATTAATTCATGTACATGTGAATTGAGTTTTAATACACTCATATATTTCCCTGACTGTATGTGTTTCCCTCACTCGCAGACCTCAGAATCTGATCGCTCAGTCTCAGTCTGGCACTGGTAAAACCGCTGCCTTCGTGCTGGCCATGCTCAGTCATGTGGACCCAAGCTTAAAATGGCCTCAGGTGAGTGAGATTTGAGTCTGAAGATTTGCTCTAATGTCCCCTTTCATTCTGAGTTAAAGTAAGACACTGCAGACACGGGTCAATTTTAAGACTTTAGCTTCAATTCCGAGGAAAAAAAGTCTGAATTGTGCGATAAAAAATTGCAATTAACTATTTATTTTGTTGCAGAAAAAAAAATTCTGCCTTTTACTCAGCATCGTATATTTCTAAATTTACTCAGCCTCGTGTCTTTTTCATGGTACACAAAACAAAATCTGCCAAAAATATCTTTTTGCATGAACTCATTAGAGTCACAAGGGCGAGTTTTCATTTGAGTGTGAACTGCAACAACATAAATGTTGGTAATTCTTTGGTGTCTGCTCTGTGTCTGTGTTGCAGTGTTTGTGCATTTCTCCCACATATGAGCTGGCTCTGCAGACGGGTAAAGTCATCGAACAGATGGGCAAGTTCTATTCGGAAGTCAAACTGGCATATGCTGTTCGTGGACATAAGAGTAAGTGGTTAATTGACGCCTTGGGTTCTTTCGATGTGTAAAGCAGATTTACATGCGTGACAGCTCCTGTGTCCTCTGTCAGTGGATCGTGGCGTTAAGGTCAAGGAGCAGATCGTCATCGGCACACCTGGGACGGTTCTGGACTGGTGCGTTAAGCTGAAGTTCATTGACCCGAAAAAGATCAAAGTGTTTGTTCTGGACGAGGCTGATGTGATGATCGCCACACAGGGACACCAGGACCAGAGCATCCGCATTCAGAGGTCAACTCAGACTAGCGTTTGGAGAACATGCAAGCAAATACACAAAGACAGACTGCTGATTATATCATCCTTTATGATTTTGATTTATAATAATATTTTATTTTATTTTAATCTGGATCTTATACATTATTTAGTATTATTAAAAATGCATTTCATACATACAACAACTTGAAAAGACCTTTTTAGAGATGAATATGCATGAAGACAAAAAAAAGGTCTGAATTGTGAGTGAAAAGTTACTTTAAAAAATGTATAAATATTCCAGTTTTTTCATTGTTCCAATACTAAAATTCGTAAAAGTATTTTTATATATAAAATCATGAAAAGTCATTATTAAAAGATAAAAAAAGTGATTCTGTGTATGCTTCTGTTTCCAAGGTGTAAAGAAAATATTAATAATTTTCTTTTTTACACGACAACTTTTTTTAATTACATGGAATTTAATTAGGCTAAATTAGTTATTAAATCAGAGCTTTTATTGGTTTAAATGTTGTTGTTTTTTATATGAACACAAAGATTACATTTATTGATATCCTTATTTTCCATTAATCGTTTTGCATATTTTCACAAAAATCCCAACACATTGTCTTTCAGATAATACTGATGTCTGGCTTTTTGTGCATTGACATTATTTTACAATTTCTTTTTAAATAGAAAAAAAGTAACTTTAAACTGAAAATGCAGCATGGTTTAGCTTGATCGAGTATAAATGGTTTCTATTTCCCATCTCTGACAGAATGCTGCCCAAAGGCTGCCAGATGTTACTTTTCTCTGCCACCTTTGAGGACTCCGTGTGGAAGTTTGCCGAGCGGGTCGTGCCAGATCCCAACATCATCAAGCTTAAACGTGAAGAGGAGACCCTGGACACTATCAAGCAGTACTACGTGCTCTGCAACAGCAAGGAGGACAAGTTCAACGCACTCTGTAACATCTACGGAGCCATTACAATCGCACAAGCTATGATCTTCTGTCACGTGAGTCTTTTTGCCTCTGTTTGATATCTGCATGTTGGCATCTCTATCAGTTAGTCATCTCATGTTTCTCTTTTCTCAGACTCGGAAAACAGCCAATTGGCTTGCCGGCCAGCTGTCTAAAGAGGGCCACCAGGTGGCGCTCCTCAGTGGGGAAATGGTAGTCGAGCAGAGAGCTGCAGTTATTGAACGTTTTAGAGATGGAAAGGAGAAAGTTCTCATCACTACTAATGTCTGTGCAAGAGGTAAGTGCACTATAACATCTAATATACATCTAATAAGAAGCAAACCTATATTTTTACAACCTGAGAGAATATAGAGTTGCTATTGTAACCCAAAGTTGAAGTATTTGTTTCAATCTTATCTGTGTGCACATTCTGCAACCATTCAAAACCAAGCTGTCCATCCACAGGTATTGATGTTGAACAAGTATCAGTGGTGATCAACTTTGACCTTCCACTGGACAAAGACGGCAATCCAGACAATGAAACCTACCTCCACCGGATCGGCAGAACTGGACGTTTTGGTAAGAGAGGACTTGCTGTCAACATGGTGGACAGTCAGCGCAGCATGGAGATTCTCAAGACATATGAAAAGCATTTCAGTAAGTGTTTCCGTTAGAAAGTAAGTTATCTCTGAAAGTAATAGTTCCAGTATTTATTTGATTTATTTTGAATGAATGATAAAAATAATGAATAATTATAAATGATAAAAAATATGGAAAACGATATTTATTTTTCTTAAATATATAATTATTCTAAAAATTATTATAGAATATTTTTGAATAATGTATATACATTACAAAAATAGTGAATAATTATATATATATATATATATATATATATATATATATATATATATATATATATATATATATATATATATATATATATTATTATTATTATTTATTTTTTTTAAATGCACTGTATTACTTATTTGTTTTACCCAACAGATAAGAAAATTGGGAGGCTGGACACAGATGATCTTGATGAAATTGAAAAAATCGGCAACTGATGTAATGAAGAGTGAAATGCAATACATGTTATTGTCATAAAAATCAGTTCTGCTGTTAAATGGTCAGATAAGATGCTTGAATAATCTGCATTGCAAAGACAGATGTTTACAAAAATTACCGACACCTATTTAGGAGAATATGCTTTAATTCAAGCTTAATGCCAAAAAGTTTTGATTCTACGCTAAAGGCAGTTGCTAGACTTCTTGAATCCGTTTGTGTTTGACAGAGTGTTTTGATTTTGATGTGAATTGCAGTACTAATTCCTACATCTAATCTTGTTTACAGGAGACAGTTTTACATTGGCATTTTCTGTTATCTACTTGACTTCTGAAGTTTATCTTGCTTAGTGTTGCACTGTGAAGTCATTCAAATGCTTTTTGGTCTTACGTGTGAATAGAATCATAACAGACTTCAGTATTTATTCCATCACAGTATCTGAAAAGATTCAAGTCAGTAAGAGAATCTCTGATGAATATGGTTTACTTGCCTACAGATTGATACCAAATTATAAGCGCACAAATGATACAGACTCTTAAGACCAAATCAAAACACTAACATTCCTCAAGAGTACTTGAGAATGATTTTATGAGAAGTATTGTGAAAAGCACAAGAGTATTATTTTGCTATACAGTATAGCAATGCCATTGTACTTGAACTGCAAAAAGCATTTAAGCTTTTTGAAGAAGTTTGTTTTGTTCTGTTCAGAAAAACCAAATATTAGTTTGAGATTTCATTGAACTGTGAATTATATGAACATTTCCTTGCATGTTCTTTTCTATTGCAGGAAATGCAGCACTTTTAAGTATAAAGAGCTACTGAAAAGTGATGTTGTATTGTAGCTATATTGTTAGGAATGGCTGCTCTACTGTTGTTTGTGAAATGCAAAATTATTTTAGTTTACATTTTTGCTGCTTAATATTATTGCACCTTGTTTGACTGAAACCCATTTGGGATTGCATTTAGCTGCAGCATTTCAGTCTCCTTTTTTTTTCTTGAATATTTGCTGCATTTAGGGTTTTATAGTTGTTTCCTATATATTCGTATAATAATAAAACTACAGGTTGGCTCATTTCTATGTGGTGATATCAAATAATTTTTACTTCTTTGCAAAAATTAAATACAAGTGTCATACATTTAGCATGCATTTATATAATTAAATCTGTCATGCAGTCCTGAGTCAAAAGACAAAAATAAAAATTGCATAAAGGGGAGACAACTTTTTTTGCATTCTGATATCAATTTTAATTTGTAAAAAGCAAAATTTTTAAGAAAACTGTCTAATTATCAAAAAAAGTTTCAATTTCTTTAAGCAAAATGTAAAACCTTTTCATCTATAATACATTATAATATATTTTCTTTAGATGTCTGTAATGTCTACTTCTTCCTAGTGTTTATGACCCAAACTGATTCTTGACAGATTTCTTTTTTTAGTGATCTTAATTTGTTTTGTTGACCTTAAAAAATGAAAGTAAAAGTTGACTCAAAAATGAAAGTTTGCTGAAAACTGACTCATCCTCCAAGATGTAGAGGAGTCTGTTTTTTCTTCAGAACAGATTTGGAGAAATTTTGCATTTCATTACTTGCTTATCAATGAATCCTCTGAATCCAAACCACATCACAATAATTCACAAGACATTCCATGAATCCATTCCATCAATCAATGTCTTGCAAAGTGAAAAGCTGTTTTTAAGAAACAAATCCAACTTTTTAATGAAGACATTTCAATTTCAAACTGTTGCTTTCAGCTAAAATACAATCCCTCTAATATCGCTTTAAGAAAAAAGAAAAAAAAGTTGTCTCATCTGAAACAGGTGAGAAATATGCACAGATCATGCACCAAGCAAAAACTGTTCATAACAAATATGTTGGTGGATTTTGATGTTAGAGGAAGTGTTATTATGGATTATGGACTGGTGTTTTGTAGAAGTGATGTTTTTATCAGCTGTTTAGAATCTAATTCTGACGGCACCCATTCACTACAGAGCATTCATTGGTGATCAAGTGATTGAATTCTTAATTTCTCCAAATCAGTTCTGAGGAAGAAACGAACTCCTCTATATTCTTACAAGACTTAAGATTCAGTAAATTTTCAGCTAATTAAAAAAACAGTTTTTAACAGAACATATTTAGTTGTGTGTATGTAAATATATATATGGGACGAATAAATATTTTACCATCAAAATAATCTTGCTGTTCCATGTTAAATCATGTATTTAATCATGAGGATTTTGAATCATAATTTGAAATGTTGGACAGGAAAAAACTAAAAAAATTTGAACTACATTATAGTTTCAAGTTATATCCATGTTGCTGTCATCTTGGGAAATGCATAAAACCGATTTGTTCAGGACGCCACACTGAGCCAAGGTCAATGTAAGGTTTGTAAAAGTCCTGCGTGGCACATCCATAGTCTCAATCATACACTTGTCAAACCTCTCGCCGAATTCAGCCTCAGCCGCTGTAAGCACTGCCTGGAGCTGGTCCGTTGGCCGGAAATGGCACTTGAACCTCTGACCGCATGGAGTTCTGATCGCTAGCAGCAGGCCTGATTCCTCTGGAGGAGCTGGACCCGTCTCACTTCCTGATGTCACATCAGGACAGGCCTTTGTGTGGACACCTGAAGTGTGTTGACATAACTCACGGCTGCCGTCACCTTGACTGAACGTCCGCTCCGTACCTGTTTTCTTCTCGATGGAAGGGAGAACCCTGTATTTGTTGAGTGAGACGGGCTCATCGGGGGGTCTGTCAAAGATTTCAGTCAGTATATCTGTACCAGGCTGGCTGCAGCGTCTCAGAATGGCTCGGGATCGGAGGCATTGGTTTAACCTGTCGTTTGCCTTGGGGGCTGGAGGTTGGGGTGAAAGAGACGAGGACTCGGAAGGTGAATCCTCACTCGAAGGGGGAGCCATCATGGGTCTGCTGCGTCCCTTAGATGACTTGGGCCGGGTCACATGCATCCTTCCTCCAGCAGACATTGAATTCTTATCAGACAGAGAGATAGATAGATGATCACTCAATAGATAGATAGATAGATAGATAGATGATCACTCGATAGATAGATAGATAGATGATCACTAATAGATAGATGATCACTCAATAGATAGATATACAAACATTAGATTTACATCGGTATTAATTTACCAAATAAATAAGCTTATACGTTACAAAAACTTCAAATTGACGGTTCTATTTATAAGTTAATGTTGATAAAATATTTAAGAAATAATCGTAACACGGTAAAATGGTAAATGTGTCGTACCTCTTACGCTATTTTGCTTGTATCAGTGGTTTTTGAAGAGATGAAGTTAGCAGGCATCTTCACTGCGGTCGAGAGTTTTGCCGACGCGCTGGCGTCTCCTTAGCAACGCTTCTGAAGCGGAAGTGCTATGATGAGCGTCATAAACGCGCCAACGTCCGGTGTCAATGATGCCACTTTATAATGAAATGTTAAAAAGCTTAGATGAATATAAAATGTATGTCAAACTACTAAACAGTGCTTACGAAAATACATAATTTCTTGGGTCATTTTTCTTGTCTGTGGTACACATAATAATATAATTTATAACAGTCAGAATGAATGTTACTTCATATAGTTACTCGTGCATTCATGTGAGACATTTGCTATTATTATACATTTACATTTCCTTAAACACCTTAAAGAAATGTAAGGCCCAAAAAAGTCACTTTGGATGAAGCATGTTGTAATTGAGAGGATAATAACTAGCAACATGCAAAGAGTATAACTAATGTTATATAGCTTTCTAAGAAGTGTGCTGTTTGTCAAACTGTAAATAAATGTTAAATATTGAAAGAAGTAAATGTCATTATCCTAAGGCAAAGCTTGAAAACCAATGTTAAGTATTCATTTCATTTTAAATATGAGAATAACTATGACACAAATAGATTTCTCAGAACATTATATTTAATTATTGCATTACATATTATTCATTTATACACTCACAACTAAATTTCCCCCTTTGTAGTTTCAGCAAAGCTACAGATGTACATCACACATCCGACAGGAATTCAAGTAAAAGGATCTCCAATAAACATTTAACACTCAAGGAAAAAAAGACCAATATATTCAAACATACAGCAATTCAAATTTAAATTCTAATTTAAATACATTTCATGCTCATCTTGTGCTTTTGAATGGCTTTATATTGTTCCCTAAGCTCAAATATATTAAAATACATCCAGCATTTAATGTTCACTTGTAGTCGATAGCTTAAATGAGCAGAACCATGCTTAAAATGTGCATTAAATCTGCATATTGCATGTCCCTTCACTTTTTAAACAGGCAGACATTCAATCAAGTCGATGTTTGTAGTAAATAAGTGAGTATGTGCCACAAGGACTATGTAGTGTATTAATTAGTGTAAAGAGTAAAATATATATCAGTTCTCCCTCTAAGGTAACTCCAGGAGGTTGTTCTTCACATATAAGTCTTCTGTGATCTGGTACACTTCAGCGATGAGAGGCAAAGACTCTCCCAACAGAGCAACCACCTGCGTCTGATCACCCGCATTCATCACATCAAAGAATGTGTCACGGCCCGGCAGGGCACAGAACGCCACGCCGACAGCTTTCCGGATGAGCCAGGGGTGGTGCTGAGCCAGAGACTCGTTATAGGCGTCAGAACACATAACGGAGGTCTTGCTGTCCTCGCTGCTGGTTCTCAGTCTCTCCAGGAACAGCTCCAGCCAGCGCAGAGCCCGATGGAGCCTCAGAAGAGTGCGGCAGCCGGATTCTGGGTGGCTGCCTCTTTTGGTGAGGTCCACCAGGTCATTTTCCAGCTCATACCTCACCATGGATTGGATGGTGACATAATGGGATCTGTTTTCTCCTGAAAGGAAGTTTTCTAGGATCTGGATTTTGCTGACCACATCCTTGGAGATGAAGGAAAACACGCTCCCCAAACTGTTCATGAAGCTAATAGGGGAAAAAAGAGGGATTTTAATTATTACATTTATTTAAACTGCTTGTTGTCTTTATATTCAAATGGCATTCCAACAGTTTATTTATTCATTTATGACCAATGAATTATTTCATTAATTTGACAGATATTTGTAATAAGATGATCATTAGAAACTTTTTAATTAACAATATACATTTCCATTAATTGTTCAGGTCCTGTAATCATTATAAAACTAAATATAAGATAAGATCTTAATGTAAAACAGTAGTAAAACTCGTACTCACGCGACCAGCTCTTGCCATCCTGCTATATAATATTTAATGTAAACTTCCTTTTCCTCACTCAGACTTGATCTGAATGTTTCCAAAACCCTTTGAAGACTGAATGT
This sequence comes from Carassius gibelio, assembly GCF_023724105.1. Classification (NCBI taxonomy): domain Eukaryota; kingdom Metazoa; phylum Chordata; class Actinopteri; order Cypriniformes; family Cyprinidae; genus Carassius; species Carassius gibelio. Next base: position 22,104,006 of record NC_068393.1, read on the forward strand.
ATCTGCCATGTCTGTTATCTCTAATTTAACTGACACGAAAGACAATTTGTGGACAAATTCTTACAACACAGTCGATAGGGCAAGAAAAATCCTCCTATGTATTAAATTTCAATAAAAGTCTTATATGTTCTTCATTGGGATCTTATCACTGTAAATGCTTAGCTCTTCTGTCGATCCTCTCTTCCAGGATTTTCCTGTTCTGTAAGCAACGTAAGCAACATTAGACCAATCAAATCATGTTTTTCATGTCACATGACTTACAAATGCGTCATTACCATAGACGTCATTACAAAGTACTCTTCCAGGCGGGGGCGCTCAAGGGCTCAGAAAGTCGAAATTTCAATTGAGCCACATTCAAATATTTGGAAACTATTTGCTTTCTTGGAGACAGTTATAAACTGAAAATATATAATCTTTTAAATAAATTAACGCCACACATTTTTACCTGACAATGGAATCTAATCACGCCCCTGAAATCTGAGTTAAAACGATTTTTAAAAATTGTTGTCCAGAAATCACAAACGAGTGTGATTGGTCCACATTGAACAGCGCTCTGAAAAGTAACAGCGAACACGTGACATGGCTGTTTTTAGTCCGCTTTACTAACAGCCTTGTTAGTAATTTATACCTGAATAAAAGTTATAAAGGGCTTTAACAGCCATAAAATTAAAACATACAGTGACGATATTAAATAAGAACATTATTATTTAGAAACGACAGAAAACGTATCGACCACTAAGCCACGCCCACATCGAGGCCTTATTGATTTTCTACCCTCTTCTTCTGTGCGTTGTTTAGCTCCCGTGCTAACCTGTTTCTGATTGATCTACTAGTTAATCACGTTTCCATTCTTTACAGTTGGTCTACATCCCTGGCTAGTGTGGCAAGCTGACCGACATGCACTCATCAAGTATTCATATCCGGTTAATCTACAGTTAGAGTTTGACCGTCAGTCTCCTGTAAACATAAAACGTTAATTTCAAAGCTACCAAGATGCCTGATATCAAAGTTACGCCTTTAGGTAAGAGGTTTGCTTAATTCTATTGTTAAAACATATTTAAAAACTTCATAAATGAGCCATTAGCAAATATAAGATGCATAACAAATTCGAAAATATTGTGTAGGAATCAACGATATTAGCAGATGAGTTACGTTTTTAATAAAATAAAATAAAATAATAAATGAAAAAATAAAATTTATGTTTAATTTAATTTGTGTATACCTATAGGTTCGTAATTCAACGTAATATAATATATCATTATTTGACGTGTATAATATAAATAGTTTAATGTTATATATACATTTATGATATAAAATGTATGCATTTAGCAGACACTTTTATTCAAAGCGACTTGCAGTGCATTCAGGCTAACAGTTTTTACCTAATATGTTCCCTGGGAATCGAACCCACAACCTTGCGCCGCTAACGCAATGCTCTACCACTGAGCCACAGGAATAAAAATTATTATAAATGGTATATGTCCTTTTAAATGTGTGAATCTGTTGTTTTGCAGGGGCTGGTCAGGATGTTGGCCGCAGCTGTATTTTGGTCTCCATCGGAGGAAAAAACATTATGCTTGACTGCGGGATGCACATGGGCTACAACGATGATGTGCGTTACAATGGTTCATGCTATGTTCACTTGTATGTATTCTGAGTATGATTATGTAATGTACAATTTCACTTGTATGCTTAACTATCTGTTTGATTTCAGAGACGTTTCCCAGATTTTAGTTACGTTACACAAAACGGTCGCCTCACTGAGTTCCTGGACTGTGTCATTATAAGGTTAGTGTATATTTGATGTGTAATGTGACCGTCATGTATGTCTTTCCCTTCTCCATTGTGATTTTTCCCTTCTTTATGTTCTTCTCAGTCATTTCCATCTGGATCACTGCGGTGCTCTTCCCTACATGAGCGAGATGGTGGGTTACGACGGGCCCATCTACATGACCCACCCCACCAAAGCCATCTGCCCCATCCTGCTGGAGGACTTCAGAAAGATCACCGTAGACAAAAAGGGAGAAACCAACTTCTTCACTTCACAGATGATCAAAGACTGCATGAAGAAAGTTGTGCCACTCAACCTCCACCAAACAGTTCAGGTAAAAAGGTCATTGTCTGGGAATTTGAAATCAATTCATTTTATATATATATATATATATATATATATATATATATATATATATATATATATATATATATATATAGATATATAGATATAGATATAGATATATATATATATATATATAATATATATATACACACACACACACACACACACAGTACAGACCAAAAGTTTGGACACACCTTCTCATTCAAAGAGTTTTCTTTATTTTCATGACTATGCAAATGTAGAGTCACACTGAAGGCATCAAAACTATGAATTAACACATGTGGAATTATTTATGGAATTATATACATAACAAAAAAGTGTGAAACAACTGAAAATATGTCATATTGTAGGTTCTTCTTTTGCTTTGATTACTGCTTTGCACACTCTTGGCATTCTCTTGATGAGCTTCAAGAGGTAGTCACCTGAAATGGTCTTCCAACAGTCTTGAAGGAGTTCCCCGAGAGATGCTTAGCACTTGTTGGCCCTTTTGCCTTCTGTCTGTGGTCCAGATCACCCCTAAACCATCTGGATTGGGTTCAGGTCCGGTGACTGAGGAGGCCAGGTCATCTGGCGCAGCACCCCATCACTCTCCTTCTTGCTCAAATAGCCCTTGATGCCTTCAGTGTGACTCTGCAATTTTCATAGTCATGAAAATAAAGAAAACTCTTTGAATGAGAAGGTGTGTCCAAACTTTTGGCCTGTACTGTACACACACATATATATATATATATATATATACTCACCTAAATAATTATTAGGAACACCTTTTCAATTTCTCATTAATGCAATTATCTAATCAACCAATCACAAGGCAGTTGCTTCAATGCATTTTGGGGTGTGGACCTGGTCAAGACAATCTCCTGAACTCCAAACTGAACGTCAGAATGGGAAAGAAAGGTGATTTAAGCAATTTTGAGCGTGGCATGGTTGTTGGTGCCAGACGGGCCGGTCTGAGTTTTTCATAATCCGCTCAGTTACTGGGATTTTCACGGGCAACCATTTCTAGGGTTTGAAAAGAATGGTGTGAAAAGGGAAAAACATCCAGTATGTGGCAGGCCTGTGTGCGAAAATGCCTTGTTGATGCTTGAGGTCAGAATAGAATGGGCCGACTGATTCAAGCTGATAGAAGAGCAACTTTGACTGAAATAACCACTCGTTACAACCGAGGTATGCAGCAAAGCATTTGTGAAGCCACAACACGCACAACCTTGAGGCGGATGGGCTACAACAGCCGAAGACCCCACCGGGTACCACTCATCTCCACTACAAATAGGAAAAAGAGGATACAATTTGCACGAGCTCACCAAAATTGGACAGTTGAAGACTGGAAAAATGTTGCCTGGTCTGATGAGTCTCGATTTCTGTTGAGACATTCAGATGGTAGAGTCAGAATTTGCCGTAAACAGAATGAGAACATGGATCCATCATGCCTTGTTACCACTGTGCTGGCTGCTGGTGGTGGTGTAATGGTGTGGGGGATGATTTCTTGGCACATTTTAGGCCCCATAGTGCCAATTGGGCATCGTTTAAATGCCACGGCCTACCTGAGCATTGTTTCTGACCATGTCCATCCCTTTAGGACCACCATGTACCAATTATATATAATACATTTTAGTAATCATTAAGTTCTTAATGACTTAAGAATTTTGTTTTACATTTTCCTTATTGAAAAGGTTCACATTACAACCGTATGTAAGCATCAAATAAACTTTTTTGTTGCTAAATGTTTTTTTTATTTTTTGAGAATTGTCTCTACTTTTAGTTTTTTTTTCTTAACTACCCTACAAGATTTCAAATTATAAATTATTATTATTATCTTTTGTTATTTATTGTTAAATTAAACAAGTACAAACTTTTAGAATATTAATATTTTAATATAAAAATTGATGTAGAATATTTAGAAATATTTGAATTATTTTTTATGTTGTTAATTTTCCCCATTCAGAATGTTTAAACTAAACAAAACTTCAGAAGCATCAAATTAATGTGTTATGTTACTAATTATTATTATTATTTATTATTATTATTATAGGTAGACGAAGAGCTGGAGATCAAAGCGTACTATGCAGGTCATGTCCTGGGAGCCGCAATGTTTCAAATCAAAGTCGGCTTGGAGTCTGTCGTCTATACAGTGAGTGTCACGTCGATCATCACATACTCTGATTTTATGTTGTTCCGGTTGTTGACGTAATTTGCAAATTACATCTAAATCTATTTGTGTAGGGTGATTACAACATGACACCAGACAGACATTTGGGGTGAGTTCAATCTCCTGTTTTGGTCACAAATTTTATGTATGTTTCAGGTTAGATTCATTTAGGTTGAATTGTTTTCTGACTTGATTTACACAGAGCTGCATGGATTGACAAATGCCGACCAGATATTCTGATATCAGAGTCCACGTACGCCACCACGATCAGAGACTCCAAACGCTGCAGGGAGAGAGATTTCCTGAAGAAGGTTCATGAAACCGTAGAGAGAGGAGGGAAGGTAACTAGGGTGCATTCATAGATGTAGATTTCAGCTGGCGTTTGGATGTGCATGTTCTGTTCATCTTTGTGTCTGTGTTGTAGGTCTTGATTCCAGTGTTTGCTCTGGGAAGAGCACAGGAACTTTGTATTCTGTTGGAAACTTTCTGGTGAGCTTGTACAGTTGTTCACTGGCCTAGGATTGCTGCTGCTCACCTGTTCATTCTTACCTTTGTTAATATTTGGCTACACAAATTCTGTTACGACACTCCTAACCTCTATATTAGCGCAGAATGGTGTGTAATTGCTGGCTCTTTGTTTTAACAGGGAGAGAATGAATCTGAAAGCCCCCATTTACTTCTCCACCGGGTTGACTGAGAAAGCCAATCACTACTACAAGCTCTTCATCACCTGGACCAATCAGAAGATCCGCAAGACCTTTGTACAAAGAAACATGTTTGAGTTCAAGCACATTAAAGCCTTTGATCGCTCGTATGCTGATAACCCTGGACCAATGGTAAGACCACTATGAAGAAATATGTATACCGTATTTTTCGGACTATAAGTCACACCTAAGTATAAGTCGCGTCAGTCCAAAAATACGTCTCACGGCTGTAGATGGTAATATTTTCTCTCGGTTCATGTCAAATTAATTTGGATAAATAAGTCACACATGACTATAAGTATGAAAAAAAGTGCGACTTATAGTCCGGAAAATACGGTAATTCATAATTGATATACTCAGCTAGTCCACAGACATATTTTTTTTATTATTAGTTCAGTATTTTTCTATTTTTTTATTATTAAATGATATATGTAAAAAGTCCCCTTCTAGAATATTAAATTAGTATTCAAAAATAATATCAATGGACATTTAAATCTTATTTCTGATATAATCTGCAAGGCTATATGGAGATTTTCATAGATTGTTTCATTGTTAAATTATTCTTATAATTATGCAAAATATTTGTTTTTGTTTTTTTTTATTATTAGATGACACTTGTAGAAACCATAGAATATTAAGTAATATTTGAAAATTAATATTAATGAAAATGTTAAACTGGATAATCGATACTATTCAAGGATTGTACAATTATCAGCGTTATTATAATTATTATTATTAATTTATGCGCAATGATTATGGTGATGATGATTATTAAGTAATAAAAGTTGAAGCCTTTTAGAAAATTGCAAACATGGCATTTTTTTAAATCTTGTTTCTTTAAACCCTTATTTTATTTCTAATTTTCATTAAAAAAAAAAAAAAAAAGTAATAATTTGTTAGTTTAAAATGTGTATATTTAAAATGATTTTCCACTAATAGGATGTTACATCTATCACAGAATAAGTAGTGAATCTTTTTGGTGATCAGAATCTAAAGGTTTACAGAGTGGTTTGACTCTTGATTCTCAAGAAGCTGGAAGTTGGAAGCCATTTCTGCTGTTAAGGCATTCAACAAGAACTGATGGATTGTTGAGAAGTGACTCAAACAAGTGCATGATATCATGTATAAGCAGAGGCTTTGACATCTGTTCCATCAGGTCGTGTTTGCCACCCCTGGGATGTTGCATGCTGGCCAGTCTTTACAGATATTCAAGAAATGGGCCGGCAATGAAAAGAACATGGTAAGATTCCTTATGAAACGAGAGATTGTGTTACTGAGACTTACTTAGCTAACACTGCAACTCATTCAAAGTGCATACGGACAAGTTGCTTACTTATTTATTGAGTTTAATATATTTATTTCTTAGCTGATCATGCCAGGGTACTGTGTGCAAGGCACTGTGGGACACAAGATCTTGAATGGACAGAAAAAACTGGAGATGGAAGGAAGAGCAACGGTAATTATTGGCACTGCAAACAACGATTTTTATTAAGCTTCACTAGAATTTTTTTATTTTTATTTTTTTAAACCTTTAACCACACCTGAGATTAATTCTTATGTCAAACCTCTAGAATTCATGTATGAATTTGTATCCTACAATAACAGTACAAAATTGAAATTGTAACATTTAATTAAATGTATTTATTTAATGTTTTAATGCATTAAATATACAATAAAAACAGGAATACTGTGAAATGTGTTTGCTTAATTAAAAGAACTGTTTTTTATTTTAAAATGTTTTAATAATAATTGAAAATAATGATCATTATTATTAGAATCACTTTTTAAAATATATTCAAGTGGAACAAATTGTATTTAAAATTGTAGTAATATTTCACAATTGTAATTCCACACTTAGCCAACAGTGTATATGGTTTGTGTGTGTGTTTAGTTGGAAGTGAAGCTACAGGTGGAGTACATGTCCTTCAGTGCTCACGCTGACGCCAAAGGCATCATGCAGTTGATCCGCATGGCAGAACCTAGAAACATGCTGCTGGTGCACGGAGAGGCCAAGAAAATGGAGTTCCTCAAAGACAAGATCGAGCAAGAGTTTAGTAAGTCTACAGCTTCTCAAAATACTATAAAACTTTGGACTGTACAGCGTGCTTTGCTGTTGCTAAATTCCAGTTCTGTGATTTTACTCTTGGGATCTTTAGAGGGTAAAAAATACAATACAGGATTGAGGAATATGATCACTTTAATGGTGTACTTTACAGTGTTTGTTAGATGTTCTCCCTGTGCTGATGTTTCACCTCATGCAGGTATCAGCTGCTATATGCCAGCTAACGGAGAGACGACGACCGTAGTGACGAACCCCAGCGTCCCTGTGGACATCTCGCTCAACCTGCTGAAGAGAGAGATGGCTCTCGGAGGTGTTGATTGACACATACACCACTGACCGCTTTACTTGACCTGTTTACAGAAAAGCCATCATGACTTCTTGTCAAGTGGCTATATTGGTCTTGCAACTTCTGCTTTTCTTCTTTTAGATTGAGTTTATATTTTCTGGATCCCATTGGCTGGGTTCAAGTTAAGGTCAAACGACAATATTTCTGGCATAATGTGGATTACTAGAAAAATTACTTTCTTCCTTCTTAAAAATCTGGGTTAATCAGAGGCACTATCAGTTGAAGGGAATGAGGCCGATCTGTAAACATTAATATACTCGCTGTTAAGATTGTATAGCCACACAGTGTCAAAATAATATACACGTTAACAACTTACTAACGTTTCTGGAGTAAAATTATATATAGTTTTACTTTGTTGCCATGACATTATATTGTCATAAATGCTTAATCCCTAAAGGGACTGTAAAAATTATGATTTAAACATACAAGTGTATAATTTAACTAAATATAACAAGTGTTAAATGAAGCATTAATGCATGCGCTTTTATTAAATTAGGAGTGTCACATTACTACTACTACTACAGTTTCAATTTTTTGTATTTTTACAATATTTATCATCAATATTATTCCATATTTTAATAAATAATATAACATGAAACTTTCTCGCAGGTCCGTTGCCTGATGCTAAAAGACCTCGCACCATGCATGGGACGTTAATAATGAAGGACAATGTAAGTCATCGTGGCTCTTTAGGTTCGATTTCATCATTTGTTTGACTCATATAAGTTTTCAGACGTTGTCTTCTGAATATGTGTGTCTGTGTAGAGTCTACGGCTGGTTTCTCCAGAACAAGCTCTCAAAGAGCTGGGCCTCAGTGAACACCAGCTGCGCTTCACCTGCCGTGTGCAGCTCCACGACCCCCACAGCGACACCGACACACTCGGCCGCATCTACACACACCTCAAGAGGTCAGCCAACTATACCACACACACACACACACACATACTGTTCTATTGTTAATCATTCCCCCCTAACTTTCATGTAACAGGTTTAACTAAGCTATTCAAAACAAAACCCACAGCGCATGTGGGATGTGTTATACTCTGATTTAACACTTAGAGGTTAAGCACTTTTTTTTCTTCAGAGGATATCAGTTATTTGTGATGTGACTTGAAAATGAAAGAGCAAAGATTCATGGAAACGAGGCTGAAAAACACCACAGCAAATTATAGCTTTATGGAAAGTCAACTTAAAAAACGAAAAAACTTTGTGCGCATCCATCCATCAGATTTTATGTTGACCGATTGAAGTGAACTACGAAGATGTCTGATAAACACACCATTTTTTTTAAATGAAAAACATTGACAATACAGCCTCAGTCATTTTGGTACATCGCATGTAGGTGAGTCATTTCCCCCAAACGTTCGCCCCTCAGTGAACAACACTTCTACCTCTCAAGCCACAGTGTAAATGCCAGTCCATATGGGCAAATATAAGGTATGCGTGCATTCATAAGGGTTTCATTACAAGTCAAGTCTGTTTTTTGTTCTCTCTTACAGTGTATTGAAAAGTTACAGCATCCAGCACGTCCCAGACGGCACGGTCATCGTAGAATCCATCGTCATTAAAGTGACGTCCTCAGCCGAGGAGCCCAACCTCAAAGTCGTTCTGCTCTCATGGAGCTATCAGGTGAACAAACATGTGATGAACTAATTCTTCTTCATTTAATCTGGATTATATTGTGTGCACTGTTTTTAAACCGCTTGAATATTTTAGTTTCTGTTTTGGGTTTGTGTATGTGGAAAATGTCACTTGTTTTTTTTGCCCCGTAGTTGGTCTAGTGGAATTCACAGTACATCACAGCCCACAAGGGAAACTTTTTGTACTTATGTTTCCAAACAAAGTGGTATCACCAACTGACAAAACAGACATATAACAATAAAATCACATTCTTCAGAATTTGTGACTCCCGTCTTGGGTCGCTGGTGTATATTTGTAGTAATAGCCCAAAAATGTATTGGATGGGACAAATTATAGCTTTTTCTTTTATGCCAAAAATCATTCTGACATTAAGTTAAATCATGTTCCATGAAGATATTTTGTAAATGTTCTACTATAAATATATCAAACTACATTTTTGATTAGTAATATTCATTGCTAAGAATTCATTTGGACAACTTCAAAGGTGTTTTTCTCAGTATCTAGGTTATTTTTTGCACTCTCAGATTTCAGATTTTTAAGTAGTTGTATCCCCGACAAGTATTGTGCGATCATAATAAACCATACATCAATGGAAAGCTTATTTATTTTATTTATTCATCGAAAAAATTACCTTATGACTGGTTTTGTGGTCCAAGGTCACATGTGGCAAAATTGGATTGCAATTGAAATGGCGAGAAAGTGATTTTGTGGTGTCAGTCTAGCGTGGTTCACTTTATTTTTGTCTAATAATGCATCTTCTAGAAATGTCTCTGACCACACCAAGACGCGCTCAGAGCTTGTACTCATTTAGACCCTTTTTTTTTTACTTTCATTTTATTCAGCAAGGATGCAATGAATTGATCAAAAAAATGACAAGACGTTTTTGTTCTTTTAAAGAATCCTGAAAAAATGTAATTAAATTAAAGTTTCAATCATTGATAATAAGAATAACTTTTTCCTGAGCAGCAAATCGGGAAATGAGTGTGATTTCTGAAGATCATGTGACACTGAAGACTGGAGTGATGGCTGTTGAAAATTCAGCTTTGACATCAGAGAAATAAATGACGACATTTTAATGAATGAATAATATAAAATATATTAAAAAGAAAGCTGTTATTATGAAGTGTAATGATATTTACCAGTATTAATGGTTTTACTGAAGTTTTTATTAAATCAATGCAACCTTAAAAAAAAAAAACGTATTAGATTTTAAATTTTGAAATGTAATATTTTAACCTGTTTCTCATTATGTTTTAATGATTTTGTCCCCCTCAGGATGAAGAATTGGGCAGTTTCTTGTCTACGTTGCTGAAGAAAGGTCTGCCTTCGTGACTTTGGTGACACTTGATGTTTGTCTTTGGTTAAAAAAAATAACAATAAATATTTTTTTTTTTTAATTGATGTCGTTTGTGAAAATATATTTATTTCTTAGCTTTAGATAAAAGTTCAACATAAAAAAAGTGGTCAGTATTCAGAATTGCAAACAATATGCAGGGTGACACTGACATCCAAATCAACTAATATATGCAATAATTAATTGATGAGAAACAAAATTAAAACACAAAAACATTGCATGAACCACTAAAAAGACTCAAGACCCAAGATCATTACAAAAAAACAATTTATCAGTCTAAGAGTAAGTTTGCTGTTATGTAGTAACTACAGTCATTCTCGTTTGATTTTGCACTAGTAGTACAATTATATGAGAAAAAAACTCCTAGCCACATTGGAGTCCATATTTCTGTACTGCAGATTTGGCATTAAAGATGAATTTTATGTGCTGTCTTGCCTTTCTTTTACTCCTTTTAACTGAAACAGTTCAGCTGAAACAAAGCCATCAAAAGCCTTTGGAAATGGAATAAACCCCCTTTTTCTTCTTCAGCCTCAGTCTTTTGAGCCTCCATTTGTAGTGACCCGTAGCAAAGTAGTACAACAGCGGGTCCAGGAGGCTGTTTAGACTGACCAGAGCCATGGTCACCCTACGGAGGACGTAAATCCCGCCATCCTCTTTGATGTCTCTCAAGCGTGACAAGAGGTACGCTAGATGCACGACATGGTAAGGCAGAAAACACAGAATTGTGATGACCAGGATGGCGTAGATGATGCGCCGTGCCCCGCGGGCGGTGGAGTTGTTGATCCGGGCGATTCGACGGGCGACAATGGGGTAGCACACCAGGATGACCACAGATGGCAGAAGGGAGCCGAAAATGAGACTGCATATGCTGTACGGGGCCAAGTCACTCCACTCTTCTTTAGTGAAGCCCTCAAAGCACATGTTCCCTTTGCTTGATAATGGGCATGTTAGCATGAAGGCCAACACGGCCGACCCAGAGACCAACCACACAGCGGTGCTCACCAGAGCTGTGAGATTCGTGTTGCGAAGCTGCAGGTAGGTGTGAGGGTGGAGGGTGGCGATGTAGCGGTCCACGCAGATGCAGGTCATGAAGCTGATGCTGATGTAGATGTTGGCGAAGAAGATGGTGCCAGTGATGCGACACATGGCATCGCCAAATATCCAGTTGCTGTCATTGAGGTGGTAGTGGATACGAAATGGCAAGGCGAACAAGAAAAGCGTGTCGGCCACCGCTAGGTTAATGATATATATGTTTGAAGGAGACTTCTGTTTGATTTTAAAGACGAAGTAATACAAAGCTCCGAGATTTCCAATCAATCCGAAAAACAAGACCAGGCTGTAGATGGGTGTGAAGAGGTAGCGCTGGAAATCTGTGTACAATATGGTTGTGTTTTCCATGATGCTGTCCGGTAAATATGTTCTTAAAGATTTTAGAGATTTGCTCGCATCAGCTCCCAAGTCTTGCTAGAATTGTAACGCATGCATTGTTCATAATTTTGGTTATTACTGTGCTTTTCGGTTCCCCATCAGGGTAGAGGTGAAAGTCAGTGAGTTTCCGCTGTGGAAAGAAAATATTATTATTATCTTATCGAGTCAAATATTATCTTTTAAATCATGTCAACAAGTGAAGAAGTTCTTGCACCAGGTGCTTATCATGTAAACAGGTTTAGTTTGTGACTGTGCCAGTTTCAGTACTAGTTCAGCTGACAGCATTTGTTGCTTAAAGTTATTAAATTAAATATCGAATCGTCCCTGAAAGGGGGAGGGGGGGGGGCGTTAAGGGGCCAGTTGCATACACACAGCCACTATGTTTGACTAAAAGTAAATCCAAGAGGTAGCTAAACCAGTCTTACTTTTCTGTTCAAATTACACCGGAGTATATTTCTGTAACTTAAAAAAAATACAATAATAATAATAATAATTACATGACTACCTTTTTAAGACTAGTCTAAACAGTTTATGCAACCGGAATATCGTGAATTTTGTGTATTTTTGAATAATATAAAATAAGAAATGTGAAGCTTACAATATTATAAAAGCACTTACATTATTTCCTCTGTAAAAACGTATGTATTATTTATTCGGCGTTATTTTTACCCTCGTTTTATACGCTACGTTGTCATGGCAACAAAGCCGTTAAGTTAGATCTAACTTTTACAGGTTAGCTGTCTTTTCTTCATAGCAGTGGGTTTGTAAAGTAATGCTAACACGCATATCGTTTACCTTTAGTGGATACACTTCAAAAACCGTGAGTATTTAATCGTTTATGGGTTGATCAATTCATTGTAAGTGCAGCACTTTAAAAAATAATTAACATTTTGAGGTAACGTTAATCAGCGAGTGCTGTCGATTGAGTTTAACTGACACTGGACACTGAATATTAATTTAAAGCAAAAAATACTGTCAAATGCATGTTTATTTCTCAATTTAACGTTTTATGCGGATTTATAATTTAAGAAAAGTATTAAATTAGAAAAAAAAAGGAAATGGAAGAATATGCCACACACACACACACACAAACAAACATAACTTTGAGATGTACTTACAGTCAGTGATGAAGAAGTCGAATTAATATAAAAAGCACGTTATTTTCATATAAAGCCTAATGAGAGCTAGATGTTGCTCTGTCAGTGGTGGAAACTTATTCTGAGTATTGTGGTTTTACGCAGAGTTATGAAAAGACTGAACAGGAAATCCAGAAAGTGCAGCCTCCCACGGTGTTTTGAGGGGCCATGCAGACATGTTCGCACGTGGAAACGATGCATTTCATGTTCCACTGAGTGTACTGTAGTGTCTAGGGTTAAGGGTGGCTGTGTTGAAATGAGTCACCCCTGGAACTGAAGGGTGGTCGTACAGTGCACTGATGGAGAGTAAAAGTGGACTTGTATGATCGGAGTACGCCAGTCGTTACTCACTTTTATCTGGTCGTATTGCTTCTGCTGTGGTTTTGTTCCTCTTGTGTAGAATCAGATTTGCTGATCTTAATCTGTGTCTAAAACCTCAAAAAAAGGTTTCGGTGTTGTCCTACTGTATGTACATGGTCAACATCTCCCATCATTTTACACTTGATGGATTTGGCATTTGGACACTAGGTGGCGCAAAGCGTGTTATAACCACTGATCTGTAATAAAGATATATTTGGATGCTTTTACACAAAAGTTTTATTGCATTGCATTCTTGTACAGGATCTTTTGACTATACTTTACATGAAGCCTTTATATATATATAATACATTATAAAAGTATATCAATGCATTCATTTTGCCTTAAAATGCACCTCATAATGCACTGGTGCATACATATAATAATGTATAATAATTGTAAACACACAGTTACAGTATAATACATTATAATGCTTTTTCTATATTTATATTTAGAAACTATGTGTTTTATATTTAAACACAAAACAAACAACCGATTTCAGACGTTACAAGGAATCTGCAATCTTTATAATGCATTTGAACTTGATTACAATTATTTATGAAAAGATAAATACAACACTTACTTTCCAATAAAATACATCCTTAAATCTTAAAGCAAAAATAATTTTCTTGAGATTTGTAAGTCTTGATTAACACTTTTTAGTGATAAACAGCTTTACAAAGCCATGCTACAAGCACAAAATGTTTAGACAGGATGTTTGCACTGAAGTGCAGGTAACACGCTGATGATCTTTGATACATTCATCTGTAATGTCCTGTAAGGATCTGTGCTTTGACCTTGCTCCTTGTCCTCTGGGCAAATCCACTGGCCTTTTTCAGCAACTGAAGCATCTTAAGGCCACATAAAAATTGTGAGGGTGGTAAAACTGTTGAATCACAGGAAATTCAGATGAAACTGAAAGTGAGCAGTCACCTTCCATAGCATTTTGCCCTACATGTGATTTCTCATCTAAATGCTTGATGAGGGAGAGTAGTATGTTTGATAGGAGAGTCGATTGATTCTAAGGTTGTAAATCTGACCTATAAATAGTAGCAGATGGTGTTTCCCGCCTTCACCACCTGCTCAAGAGAAGTGTAGGAGTTTCTGGAAACCATGTGAGATCATATGCTGTTTGACTGGCATGTAGAGAGTCAACATGCTTGTAAGATTCCATACAAACACTAGTAGCTATAACAAATTGCTTGTCTTATTGAGTTTACAGAACTACATGTGTCAATCCTTATCCAAATCACATGTATTCCAATTTTTATTTCATTCAACTTTTTGTGCTCCCTTGTGCTGTCTTCTGTCATTTCTGACCGGAGAATTTTACATTTCGATTTTTTTTTAATCATACTGTAGCTTCACCAGAATGGTGCAAAACTTTTAAAAATCTTTAAAAAAATACAGATTTTTTTTTTTTAAAGTGGACCGCAAGGAGGGGGTTACAACCTAAAACATCAAGAGTGTAAAACTGATACATCCACTCACACACACTTACTTACACACACACATACATTTATGCATACTCAAATGAATTGGTGTGGCTGTAACCTTATAGCCATTATGAGTCAGAGAACTTAAATAAGAGGTGAAAATCAGCTCGGACCCAGAATAATTCATCTCTGATAAAGCATTCCTGTTCGTTTTGGTTACACTTTTATAGAATTTTAATGTTTTGTGTAACAAACTACTTCCTGTGTTCAGGTTTGAATGTAGTAATATTAAAGCAAACAAACTACATTTCAAATCAAGATTTAAGACAACAAACATTTCAAATCAACATTTAAAACAACAAAAAATATATAGTCCACAACCTAATAAAAGTAAACAATTATGTATAAAAACAGCTAGGGAATTCACAAGCCTCTCTTCAGAGTCCTATACAGGAATCTAGTGGTTACACCGTGAAATTACAGGTTTTTATTTTTATTGCTCTCATCAAGAGGTCATATTCTGCCTTCAAAATTTTAATTTGAAAGGCTTAGTCTCTATTTTAATCTGAAATACTGCATTATTTGAAAAATAATAAAAAAAAATAAAAATAAAATCGAAAAAAAAATTTGTACTATTTTCAATGAGAAAAATGTATCATAATTATTGCATATATTTTAATTAGTACCATGAGATTCTCTCAAAATGCAAAAAAAATAATATAATATAAAATATAATTTATTATTATATTTGAATTATATTATAATATTTTTGAACAAAGTTATATTAGATTGATTTTACTGAAAAAGAAAAAAGTGACATTTCAGGTGTCCGGTCACTTCTCTAGTATCCTTAAAAAATAATTGTAATTCGTTTTTTGATCATTTATTTTGATGATAGACTAAGACCTAAACTTGTGGTGGTGATGACGTCACTAACCCACTCCATGCAGAAATCACAAAGGTACTTTCAAAAGTATGTAATGATAATAATAATAATATTTATATCATTAATGCAGTTTTTACCTTGAAAGAATGAAATTTGGTTTTATACGATTATGCTGAATTTATTGCTTCCTTATGCAGAACAGGCAGCTTTCGTGAAACCTTTCTGCACGCCCATTACTCCACTCCAAGATGCAGCTGCCCCTGCCTTGGAGCCGTTTGCATTGGTTCAGCTTCTTTTTTGTTGCTTTTATCTTCTATACCGCATAAAATTTCAGATTACAACATTTTAAATTCTAAAAAAAACTGCCTTGGCAACCACCAACACCATTGTAGTATCATGGTGCTTTTGTACTTGGAAGAATATACTCTTTGTGTGTGTGTGTGTGTACATACTGTATATACAATTTGTCTAATTTTATTCAAATTTGTAATATGTTTCTACTTAAGTTTTTTAGACCCATTCATGATTAATTGCTCCGAAATGGTCTAAAAATCTTTTATAACTTGGCATTTAAAAATGCACTTGAGACTCATTTTTAGATGCTGGCATATGGGTCTGTCATTGTCTCATGTTCTGCTGACTTGAACAGAGCTGCTGGATTTATGAGATTCTATGAGATGCCTTATGAGAGCTAAAGGAATTTAGTAGCCTGCTAAAGACAGAGTTATTTCCCGATAATCAGTTTTGAATGTTTGTCTGTGTATCTGTTGATTCATGAATTGTTTGCAGTTTGTGTTTCTGGAGGGAAGAATTTGAATCGCATGGAACAGAAAACTAGAATCAGACTGCAGAGACTAAAACACTTCCCACAAGAAAAGGCCAGAGTATGTACTGAAAAAATGCAAACACATTGAGGATGAATAATGGATCAGAGACAGTTAGAGAGAGAGAGAGAGCATGCATGATATTCTTTTGGCTGGAAAGTGGCTGAATCCCTCCAGTGGCTCTGGGTTGTAGCACCTGCAGTCAGGAATGATATGGTTACATACAGTGTGCATGTGTTCAGTGGAGGTTTACTTCTTCCATCCGGAGAAAGAGAGAGCACTGGGAAGAGCTGGGATCAAAAGTAGGTCAACCTTCCTGAGACTCACATCTCTCACAGCAAATCAACCAATCCACACTGCTGCAGCACCAGTCCTGAGATGAGAGAAGAACAGCCAAAATCTGAGCTGACAGGACACAGCGACCGCACAGCTGCTCATCTATCTATCTATCTATCTATCTAGTGGATGAATAAATGTCTGCTGAAGACATCTTCACAATGTCTTTCTCATGATCGATTGTAAAAAAGATAGAACAAAGAGATTTTTGGTTAAAAAGTAAAAAGTACTAGTATTTAAATGGTTTATGAAGCATTAAATTTGAGGGTTCCATCCTCTTGCATTATATGGACTCAGAGATAGATTCTTTTTCATCTTAAGTAACGTACATCTGGGACAGTATGAGATTTATTCTCATTCTATCTGTGTCTGTCTGTCTGTCTGTCTGTCTGTCTATATATCTATCTATTTATCTATCTATCTATCTATCTATCATGCCCAGGTGTAAGACATAAGCAATTATGGTCATTTCCATTATTCTGGATGGTCTTGTAGATCAAACTCCATTAAGGAGATTTTAAGAGGTGGTTCTTTATAGAATTCTTTATAAAAATGCGTGCAAAAATAATGGAACAACTTTAACTGAAAAGATGGAATTTTTCCTGTAAATCTCTTTTTTTTTCTCTGGCTGAATTCATTTCTAATTTAGATTGCTGACTCAACAGCCACCAAAAAAAAAAAAAAAAAATCCAGCTTTGATCTGTGAAAGTCGGAGAGAAAGCTCTGGGGAAGAGAGACAGGAGAAAGCGCTCGGATTTTAACTACCGTAACAGAGCAGAGAGGGTTTTACATGCGAGACACAGCTGGAGGCTGAGAGCAGATACAGACACATGTGATCTGGTGTCCTCATGGTCTCAAAGGCACTGATCCTATCACTGCTGGTGTCCTGAGGCCCAAAATCAGCGTTTCAGTAGTGCTGAAATAGAGAAACTATGTGCTGTTCAGTGACAGGAAGGTTTTGGTTGAAACCAAATGATAACACCATGTTGGAGCCGCAGCATTTCGAGTCTCGGCTTGAGGTGCTCCCTTCTCTCCGAGACGCTTCACATCTCTTCTCAAACTATACTCACTAAAATAAAGGGAAATGGTCCAAAACTGTAGTTAAAAAAAAGACAACGCAATGCACTCACTGGGCAATGTAAGCTGTAATAATGAGAAATGTTTTTGAGAATATATGACTATACATTTTAATCAGAATTAGTAAATGATCTAATCTTCTTTATTGTTCCATCGGGTGAATCTCTGGATGACTGCTTATGGATTTAGCTATGATATAAAATTCACCCTTTAACATATTTGATGTATACATGCATTTCCCATAAAAATATGTTAGATTTATGCTTAAATCAAGAAAACATGGTACTTTAAGCAGTTTTGCTTTTGAAATAAATTTTATTTTATTTTAAGGATATTTAGATATTGTATCTGGACATTTTAACATTTTAAGTGTGCCAAGAAATAAATAACAAATAGCTTGGAAAAATTAATCCGTTTTGTAATCTGTAATCATAATCTGACTTGTAATAAACCTAGATTCGTATTTATTTTTTTTTTACATTTTAAGCAAATTTGTTGTAAAAATCACTGCGTTTTACAAGAATTTGTTTGTCTTAAAAAAATGTGCTACTTTATGTTGTTTTGTAATTATTTGTGAACATTTACAAGTAATTTCTAAGTAAAAATAGTTTTAACCTGTTAACTGTCACTCACGTTTTTGAAGATAGAGATGAATGTGCATGATACAAACCTAAATTTTTATAATTCATGACTGAAAACATTTTTTAACATGATTTTGATGTACCATTTACATGCTAATGCAATGTCTGATTTTAAAATGGGTTTTGAAGGATGAATTTTGAGATTTTATGTTTTCAAGTGATATATAACTTCTGATGATTTCTAAAATGTGATGGAGAAAAAGGCAACGAGGAAGTATTTTTTTTAAACAAAGGTATTTTTGTAATGTAGATTTCTGAGGGTGCACTCTTCTCATAAATTCATCTATTACTTTTCCTACATAATGTTTAACAAAAAATATTGGTAAAATATATATTTGGGAATCTTAGACCTTTCCAACGATATATAGTTTGTCAAGATTAGATTATATTTGATTATAATATAGTATAGTCAACGTAGGCGTCCCGTATACGGGACGGGGTGACATTTAACAGGTTAAAGCCATTTTTTTCAGTGTGGTTTTAGCATATTGCTATTTGCTATACAGTTGCTAGCATGTTGTTGTCCATTGCTAAGGCATTTCTAGGTTTCTAACTGCTTATTTCTGTTCCCTCCTTCAGTGTAAGTCCGTCCAAACGTTCAGTGATGAATTATGCTCTGATGATTAAGACTTTGAGCTAGGCATTTGTTAGACACTCTCACTATGAGCAATAACGTGACTTAACCTTCTAGCCCACCCCAAACAAACTGTCATGGACAGGCCAAGGGCTATTCTGTCATCTCAAGTGTGGAGAAAAAAAAGGGAATGACATCATTCCAATTTACGGGCTTGGCTTTCCCTGCATGGGAGCAGACTGAACAATAGCATTCTATAAAGGCCTG
This sequence comes from Carassius gibelio, assembly GCF_023724105.1. Taxonomy (NCBI): domain Eukaryota; kingdom Metazoa; phylum Chordata; class Actinopteri; order Cypriniformes; family Cyprinidae; genus Carassius; species Carassius gibelio. The sequence continues at coordinate 22,123,340 of NC_068393.1, forward strand.
GAGTAAAATCCGCGTGCCGGTCCCTCCCCCAGGCTGCCCCATTTCCTGTGAATTAATAATGCCCTCTATTTTTGGCTTCAAAAAAGGAAATGCAGGCTGTTGAAATGCTCTAATTAGATTCTTGACATAAAAATGCACTTAGGACAATTGGCATGTTCATTTATCTAAATGCTGGCCATCTTCTCATGAACGACCTTGTGCATTACACAGAACAATAGAGATGATTATTAAGAACCCATGCCAAATGTGACAATTAATATATGAAGATGCTGAATTGTCTTAGTGGATTTTTTGTTTGGTTTTCAAATTTATGGCCTTTTGTTTTGTTTCTTAACGTTTGGTGTTAAAATGATAGTGTGAACGCAAAGTGAAACAGGACTAATTGTATCATCATCTTTTTTGGTCTGGACCACAAACCAGTTACATATGTAACTTTCATTCTCTGAAGAAGGGAACGGAGACGCCACATCAGTAATGACGTCGAATCGGGAACTCAATTTGTCAGTCATTACCGACATGACGTTGAGAGTGACTCACTGAAAGGGAAAGATTTTTAGATTCCCAGAACATTTTGAGAATGTTAGTTTCAGGTTCCCAGAATGTTCCAAACGTTCTCTATTAGTCAGCCACCAAAGTTTTCTTTACATACTGTAAATACGAAATTCCCTGTTGATTTTAAAAAAGGTTTCCCTAAGTTTCCCAGGATGTTCTTATTTGTTTTTCATTTATAATTACCAAATGAGAACATTATGTGATTGCCGGGAAGAATCAAGAGAACTGAGTTGATTAAAATACATACTGTGCATTAAAGGTCATGGGTTTGATTCCTAGGGAATGCATGAACTGATAAAATAATCTCTAAAGATGGACGACAGAGGCAATTTGTATGTTACAGGTCTGTTTAGATACCACTGATTGGGAATCCATGCGTGCTTCTTGTGACTCTTTGGACTCATATACTGACACTGTGTGTTCATATATTTCATTCTGTGAGCAAGCTTGTATTCCCACCAAAACTGTGGTGAAATATAACAACAACAAACCCTGGTTCACAAAATCCCTTAGGCTACTCAGGGAAACCAAAGAACAAGCCTACAGAGAAGGAAATGTTGATGAGTACAGGTTGGCCAGACAAAAGTTAAATAAAGAGATTAGGAAAGCAAAAAGTGCCTATAAAGTGAATATGGAGGAACAATTTGGCATTAATGACTCTTCTTCAGCTTGGAGGTCACTGAAGAACTTGACAGGCTATAAAAGTAATAAACAACAAGTCACTCCATCTGCTAAACTGGCCAATGAATTCAATGTTTTTTATACAAGATTTGAGAAATCTCCATGCCCTCACCCTTTTCCTCCCGGGAGTGTTACACTCAGAGAGGGGGAGAACATTGGCCCTCAAGATCAAGTCGCTTCTGATATTGACTTTGAAATTGAGGAGAAGGATGTGTATCAGATATTCAGCCGACAAAATGTAAGGAAAGCGAGTGGCCCTGATGGGATTTCACCTGCCACCCTGAAGTACTGTGCTAGTCAGCTAGCCCCAGTTTTTACGGACATTTTTAATCAATCAATTGTTTTATGCAGTGTTCCGAGTTGTTTTAAGTCATCAACCATTATTCCAGTACCAAAGAAAAACAAAGCTGTGGACCTAAACGACTACAGACCGGTGGCCCTTACATCAGTGGTCATGAAATGTTTGGAGCGGTTGGTTTTGTCACATCTTAAACCTATTACAGCTCCATATCTTGATCAATTACAGTTTGCTTACAGGGCAAACCGCTCGGTAGATGATGCGGTCAATTTAGGACTGCATTATGCTCTGGACCATCTTGACTCTCCTGGCTCCTATGTAAGGATGTTGTTCATAGATTTCAGTGCAGCCTTTAACACCATTCTACCAGAGCGACTGTGGGAGAAGCTGTCACTGATGGGAGTGGGACCCTCTATCTGCCGCTGGATTATGGATTTTCTTAGTGACAGACAACAGTATGTGCGGCTTGGCGAGCACATGTCTGATCCTCAGACTACTAACATTGGAGCACCTCAAGGGTGCGTGCTGTCACCATTTCTCTACTCACTGTATACCAATGATTGCACTTCCAATAATGGTTCCATCAAGCTGATTAAATTTGCAGACGATACTACATTAGTTGGTCTTATTAAGGGAAACGACGAGTCTGCTTACAGGCAGGAAGTGTCTAAATTGGTTGCGTGGTGTGATGAGAACAACTTGGAGCTTAATCAGCAAAAGACTGTGGAAATGGTGATAGATTTTCGTAGAACACCCGCCTCCCTTTCTCCTCTAACTATCAAGAGCTCCGTTGTGAAGAGGGTGGAGTCAATTAAATTTTTAGGAACGGTTATCACAAATGACTTGAAATGGGAGGAAAATAGTTCCTCCATTCTTAAGAGAGCTCATAGTGGAATGTTTTTTTTTGAGACAGCTAAATAAATTAAACGTTTCTAGCTCTGTTCGGTCTAAATTTTATAGAGCCACTGTGGAAAGCCTTCTTTCAGCATCCATTACTGTTTGGTTTGCATCCGCATCAGCCCAGGCGAAGGCCAGACTACAGCGTATTGTGCGCATAGCAGAGAGGCTGACTGGACAAAGGCAGCTGTCTCTTAAAGACCTTTATGAGGCCAGAGTCAGGAAGAGGGCGGCTAAAATTGCTGCTGATCAGTCCCATCCAGCAAGTGACATTTTTAGGTTGCTTCCTTCAGGAAGAAGGTACAGAGCAGTGAGGACAAGGACCTCACGCCATCTTAATAGTTTTTTTCCAAGAGCCATTTCCCTTATGAATAGCTGATCTTGCACTATTTTTGGACTATTTTATTATTTGATGGATTGTTTTAGGCATGCTTTTGCAGCTATACGCATATATGTTTGTGTGTTGAGTTTGTGTGTTACTGATGGCCATATCAAATTCCTGTGTATCTGCTGATGCATTTGGCGAATAAAGTGCTTCTTATCTTATCTTAATGTCTAACTTGAATGCAATTGATGCATTTAGATTTGCTCTGGATAAAATCATCTGTCAAATGCATTAAAGTAAATCTGATGTAATATTAATGATGCTCATCCGGTTCTAAAATGCAGTGCTTTTTCGATCAATATAAACAACATAATTGCCTTTCCTTTATTTATACTAGCTTGTCCAGTGATAAAATATGGGTGGCTAATGTTTATAGTTTCATTGAGACTCATATTTGCTTTATATTTGCTCTTAGGGAATATTATTAGACCTCTAAAATGTATTTGTGACTGATTCAGCAGTTTTGACCATGGAGGAAAAATCTAGCAGCTCAATTTTGTTACATTTAACCTGTGGTTTGTGCTAAAGATGGCAATGAGCATTGCAGGTTATCCAAGGTCAGCTGATCAGAATTCATGTCCTCAGTTAATGTGTTGCTGGTGGTCAGCAAGATGCTAATATTCCCAGCTGTTGTCCAGGCATTATATGTGAACTGGTGCTGCTTTCCAGAGCTGGATATGAACTAAACATTTTAAACAAGACAGGAAAGAAAGAAGCTGTCAGCAAAGTTCAAACATATGTTGAAAGATGTCTTCTATGCTGCAGTAAGATTTCCGGAAAGAGAAGAATGGAGAATTCATAATCTAAACATTCTTGTAGGATGAAAAAATGACTTACTGCATGTTTACACGTTCAAAGCATAACTTGAAACCATTCTTCAATGCAGTTCAAGGTTCATTCTTACAGTCTGCATCTATTTTCACACCATTACTTACATTGTCAGACCAGTTTGCACATTTACCGACTCCAAATACATAAATAACATATAAATTTAAGAAAATAAAATCATTATATAACATGTAAAATAGCACATGACCTTTTACAAATGACTACCCTTTTCTTTCATGCAAAAACAAGATTGACAAGTGGGTGTGTTGAATCTGAATAGACTAAGGGATCATCTCAAAAGATTGTGTCTGCTCACACAAACGCTTTCCTTAAGTTTGTATATTATACATTGATTCTGTTACTTTCATTTATTTTCTCTCACAAACACACATGCACATATACAATCATAGGCTATGTTCAGAATAGCATAATTTTTTTATGATGTGTTATTAACAAAAAGCAGTGATGATCTTTAACATCTAGATTGAGTTCTTATTAAACTTTGATTAGATTAAAAAGTATTCAGATGAACAGAATTTGATTAAAAATTCTAAATATATGCAATGCAAATGGCAACAACAAAAAAGTGATAAAAGATGATGTGTACCCAATTTATTAATACATTTTGAAATGTTACATTATTTATATGGGATAGCTCAAAAAGTTATTGAACTAAAAATTCATAAATAACTTCAGTTAGCTATTGAGCTAAAAATTCATAACCAGTATCAGAGGTTGCATGAAATTAACACTGTAGTTTGAGTTTAGTATGTTAAAAGTGCATATGAGAAAACGTAAACACATTTATTATTTTATTTATTTATATGTTTATTTGTTGCAAAATTACCAAGCATGACAAAGACAACACCCATGGTCTGGAATCTAACGGTCGCTTCACGCTTTTACGCGTTTTAATCAGAGTAGAGAAACTGTTGACAGTCCCTTACTGTAGCATTAGGAGCGAGTCTTTGAGCTCCGTGCATTGATTCACTCTCTGCCTGTGGAGGGAAGAGGTTATAGTGCGCGGGATCTCCTACATTTACACTCTTGTTTACTGAAGGCGATGAAATTTCAGTTTTAATCGTTGGAAATAAATCGTCCAGGATGACGGTGGATTTTGAAGACTGCATTAAAGATTCACCCCGCTTTCGGTAAGCTGAAATATCTGTTTTTCACTTAAACGTTTGCGATGAGAGGTTTACATTGAGTTAGTTGTGTGACATTAAGCGCTGTGAATAATATCATGTTGAGAATGAAATATAGTTTTCTTATATTTCCAGCAACAAGTCTTTCAGTTATTTACCATTCTGTTGTTCACTCTATTTAATTTTCGGGAATGATTCAGTTGATCAGTGAGTCAGTGCGTTACCATGGATGAATTCATTATGTGCCAGTCCTAGTGAAGCTGAATAATCTATGTAATTTAAATAGAATTGCTTTATTATTATTTTTATTTACCAGTGCATTTTGAAAACCTGTTTGTGAGGCTCACTTAGTCTTCATACAGTGCTTAAAAATCTGGTTTGAGAAGTGAAGGTAGCAGGTTTGAGTCTCAGGAGTGAATCTTCATTGTTCACTATTGTTGTCTTAATCAAAATGATGACATAATCTACTATTCTGTTGCTAAAAAGAGTTGAGTTGATGTTTTCCCCCTGTAAACACAAAATAAGATAGTGAGCGGACTGTCTTGAGTGCTCTTTTCCATGCATTGAATGTTGACTGACCGCAGTGTTCAAGCTGCAAAATGGAAAAAGCACCAACATATGTTGTACACTGTTAAGTATAGTAAAGTGTTTGTTAAATTAAAATAAGTTTTTATTCACTTGATTCACTGCTGTTGTGCTCAAATCTTGTTTACATAATACTTGATCAATGTGAGGGTGAGTGGAATAATATGACACATTTTTAATTTTTAAAGTGGGACCTTAAGTAACTTAGGATAAAGCCTCTAGTAAATGAGTATTTAGTCTGCAATTTATTGCTTGGGTCATTGATTTTACCCTAATTACCTGTGAAAATCGGAGGTTGGTACTTTGGTGGTGCTGAACATTTACTGGCTTAATGACTGACTTAATGGTCAGGATTTACAGAAGTACAACACCAATTCTGTTTATGGAAAGACCTTCTATTGATGTGATGTTGATTGTAGTTTCCACCATGTGTGAGAGGGATGTTTGGCCAGCCGTCCAGTGCCCAGCAGTCATTGATTTTCCATGATTCACTCAGCGTGGTTCATATGCACTTATGTCCTGATGTTCCTCCCAGAGTATTTTTTTGGCTGCGATTACATGGGCACTTAAGGTTGAATCATGCATAGCATTTCTTCATACTGTAGTTGTTTCCTTGTGTTTCACTGAGTTGATGCTCATGGCAATGCCTCTTTGTACAGGCTATAAAAATGAAGTGAAATTTCTATGCGCCAGTAGCGTCTATGGATCTTTAGCTCATCAAAGCTGCATTTATTTAATCAAAATTACAGTAAAAATAGTAATATTGTGAAAATATATTTTAAATATGATGCAAAGCAGAATTTTCAACATCATTACACACACACACACACACATAATAATATATACAAATAATAAGTATAAAACAAATATAAATAATATAAATAATTTTTAATAATTGTATTTTCTGGCAGTCCTGAAAAGGGTAGTTATATTTAAATAATACATGTTAATTGCAGTTAGTTCTCAGATCATGTTATCTTTGAAGCAGCTTTGTGAGGTATAAATGTAGAAGAGAAAATTCCTTCCCATCCGATGGCTCTCTTGACAATATATTGCGAGAGGAAAGAGGTACGCTTGCCCAACATCATAGTGAAACATGGGATCTAAAAAATTCTGAATGTCCCACGCACTGACTCTAGCTGTGACTGTGGTAAGCACCGAGATCCAGAGGTTAGACTAATAAACCAGCATTCCTTTACACCCACTCCCCACGTGAGCGTGTGTTTGAGTAAATGCGTCGGAGTGAGAGTGTGTATTTGAGCGGGCGGCATACATAATCCCTGCTCCAAATCAGAGACTTCCAGACAAGCAGCACCTTAATGGATGCCATCTGGCTGTGTGAGTCAGGTCTCCTGAATCTGTTCAGGGATTTCCAGAAACCTTCTGTTTATGAAGAAACTAGATTATTAAATCTTCTCAAGAAGCCACAATATTTGAGGTGGCATTCATTTCTGTAGTACATGCGTATGTTAGTTCTTTGGGTGAGGGGTCTTTCTCTGTGCAAAGGAGCAATTCGATCACAACCAGTTTGTAAATTAAGTGATTTTATTTTTTTCTCAAGGCAGTTGGCTGTTTTACAATTAGAATTATAGTATAATTTATTTTATAAAGAAAAAAAAAATATATATATATATATATATATTAGTATTTGTTTTTATTACAATTTATGTTTATAACTTTCATCATTAGGTATCTAAACATTTTTAAACCCAACAATAAAGAAAACACTCGTCTTCAGAACACAATTTAAGATATTTTGGATGAAAACCTTGAGGCTTGTGACTGTCCCATAGACTGCCAAGTACGTTACACTGTCAAGATCCAGAAAAGTATGAAAAGCATCATCAGAATAGTCCATCTTCCATCAGTGATTCAACCGTAATGTTATGAAGCGACGACAATACTTCAGCCGTGCCACAAGGATGCGCATGAATTTAAGCTTTGATTTGAAAGAAAACAGCGCATCCTTGTGGCGTGGCTGTCACAGAAGAGCGTAGGCAGGTTTAATGATATGGAGAGACACAGAGGAGACTGTTGACAAAGGAATTGTTAAATAAAGTCGTTATTTGTGTTTTATTTGCGTACAAAATGTATTCTCATCGCTTCGTAATGTTAAGGTTGAATCACTGATGGCAAATGGACTATTCTGATGATACTTTTCATACTTTTCTGGACCTTGACAGTGTAAATTACGTGGCAGTCTATGGGACAATCACAAGCCTCCCAGTTTTCATCCAAAATATCTTAAATTGTGTTCTGAAGACAAGCAAAGCTTTTACAGGTTTCGGAACGATATTGGGGTAAGTGATTAATGACAATTTCATTTTGGGGTGGAGTATGCCTTTAATAGCCTTTGTATGGAGGTAAAAGCTAATCTGTAAGATCCCAGGATGTTTCTGTTTTTTTCCTCCTTTAAAACATTTAATACCATCTATTTCCTTTAACCTACTTGTTGCTGCATGCAGCGCATTACCTCTGCATGGCTAGTTCCACACACTGACTCTTCACATGGATCCACACACCCTTTACAATTATCCTTCCCTGTCATCTGGTGCATTTCTATTCCTGACAGTTTCTGGCAACCATCAAAGAGCTTGTGCTTTGAACGCAGAGCCATCCAGTCACTCTGTGAACGGTAGTTTGAAAGCTCAAGACAGCAAAAGTGCTAATATGTTTTGCATAAAAAAAAAAAAAAAAAAAGTCTAGAATGTGTTATTTTCTTTGTACTCAATAAAAATGTAGTTGATAATGGAGGTTATCTTGATCATTTATGTGAAGTTATACTGCTAATAAATATAGAGCGTTGAGCAGATTGTAACCACCTGACTAAATATTATTCATCATTCCTGATTCAAGTCTGCTGTGTCACCTTCCTTTCCAACCCCCGCTGAGAGCGAACTGATGCATCCCAGCGCCTGGACAGAAGTTACTAATTTCATTACACTCCAGAACTTTCATTTCCAATCTCCGGTTTCATTTAAGGCCTTTTACCGTCTGGGGAAACACACAGCACTGTTGGGGTGCAAAGCCTAATGGTTCAGTCAATAGCGAACATTACGTAATGAATTGCTACAGAACGGAAAGTTTTTCTTTTAGAGAAGATCCCTCCTGTGATGTTTTTCAAGTTATTTTTACTGTTTCGTTTAGTACACTGCTGGCTTTAGCTTACTTACAATAGTTATGAGAGGTCACTGCGGCTATATTTGTCCATGACCACTGAAACCGTCTCTAGACTGCATTTACAGTAGCTAGAAAGAGACGTATCATCATAAAAGAGCATTTATTATCATTCTTATAAAAGATGTTGGCATAAAACAATCATGGACAGTGACACAGTGCAGATTATATTTATTTGTGAGTGTTAAATTTTGATCCAAGTCATTTTAATATCAAGGATGCATAATAAATCAGCACCATATCATTTTATAAAAAATTATTGCATATATTTTGGCCTACTGTGCTTGCTCATTCTTCCTATATTTACAACTGTTTTTTTATTATTTTACTTACTTGTAATTTACCTGTAGCTCTTGACTTTTTAATATTTTATGCTTTTGTTTCATGTTTTAGTTTTATATTGTACTTTACTCGTCCTATTGCTGTGACCCGCTGTGTAAGTACAGTTATGATTGGCATGTGTCGTCTCCAGCTTGCTGCAGAATGTTCTCATTGTTCAGGATGCCTCTCTGTCACACTGGCTCCTTTCACTGAGACCGATCAATTGGGTCAACATGATTGGAGACCAACAGCTGGCTGAAGTATGGTGGCTTCTCATGACCATGTGAGGACTGGAAGACCCAGTCACACCACTTCTGTACACATTTAATTACGCTACTAGATCAGCTGAGTTTTGTTTGATTTGAAATTACAAAGACCAAAAACGTATTCTACTCAAACATGAATGCATTACACTGTTATTGTACATATTTAATGTTGATTCTTCAAAGGCTATCAACAAAGTGAAAAAGTTTGTTTATAACTACCTGTAAAAAATAAATAAATAAATGCAGGCTTGATGAGCAGAAGAAACTTCTTTCAAAAACATTAAAAATAGTCATGTTTCCAAACTTTCGGTCTGTACTGTATATATGTTAATGGCCGCTTAACTGCTATTAAATGGCAATGATTATTTTCATTCTATAACTGATTAATTATATTACAAATCTACATGATTATTTTGTCAATAATGGTTTTCTATATGAATATATTTAAATATAATGTATTCCTGTGTGACCAGAGCTGTATTTTCAGCATCATTCCTCCAGTCTTCAGTGTCACATGATCCCTCAGAAATCATTCTAATATACTGATTTGCTGCAGGGTTTCTTATTATTATCAATGTTGAAAGTGTTTGCTGTTTAACACTTTTGTGGAGTTTTATTTTATTATTTTATCTGCTTTATGGGTCATTTATTCACTGTCCTTGCCCATGACCGTTTACAGTCTGAACTGTTTCATGTTGAATTGTTGACTTGTTTAGATCCAAGTTTAGACAATGACCTAATTAATCTGTGATTACAGATCATTTTAACCCTGCTTTAGAGTGATTTTAAGCAGATTAAGTGTGTTATTTAAAGGTGTCTGAGATCCTTAGACTTATTACAGACTGTAATTTGTGTCAGGAGAATATACCTGCTGAAGAAAGCTGACCAAAGATGGGGACTGGATTGGCTTTGTACAAGCTACTCTGAAAGTATGAGTTAACTAAAATTAAAACCATAAAAAAATAGTTGCCACATATAAAATAAACTCTAAATCTAAACTCTAATCATTTGAAAAATCGAACTGTTTGGCTGAATTTGAAAGAAATCTTGCAGCCCGTCTGTCGATTGCTTGTTTTTCAAGTTGTTCCTGAAGAGTTGCTGTTGCTTTGAGCTGGAAGGGATTTCTGCATATTGGCCTCCTTCTGTTCTGAATGTGTGCCAGCAGGCCCAACGTCAGACCCACAACATCACAAGCCAGATGGGCTCCGACACCCCTCCCGTCATTGGGCTGGCCGTCAAGCAATGTGGTCATAGCACGATGCATACAAGCCCTTATAGCATGATGCTAATATAGATAAGAGTAGCTGGGCTTTAGTGTTGTCTAAAGACCCGGTACTTCGGTACCAAGGCGGTACTAAAAAAATGTCACGGTACTGTTTTATTTTTTAAAGAAATAAATCACACAATATTTCTTCCATGTTTAAATTTTAATAGAAAATCCCCTTTATTTATAAAAAAAAAAAAAGTTTACATTTCATTAATTACGACAAATGTATCAACAAAAAAAAAACTTTAAACATAATTGTAAATAAGTATAAAGAATGGCATTGGTTTTATTTTTAGTGATAAAAAGTTTTTTTTCTTTTTTTAATTAGAATATTTTTGTGTTTTGCTTTGGTACCGAAATTGGTACCGAGAATCGTGGATTTTCACTGGTATCGGTACCGAATACTGAAATTTTGGCTTATTAAATTAATAAGTACACATAATGAATGCGCAGTTTTGAATTTGAATCCATGTGCATTGCCCCTTTAGCTCTGTGTAATTAGACGCCCTCCACGTCTAGTTTCTGGCTTGCCCTGACTGCCGCCCTGTTAATTTAATCGTCCTATTTTTACATGATTAAATAAGTCCATGTGGGCGTGCCATTGAGACCGATGGAGATGTTCTCCTCTTCTCTCTTTAAGTGTCACTGATTTATCCTGCCTTGTGGGACGAAGGGCTCAATGTGAAACAAACAACAGGGATTAGGTCAGCAGTTTGAACGGATTAGCCCACACACCCCCAACCCCCGAAACACGGTCCTATATATATATATATATATATAGTTGCATATAGGTTGCATTTATTTAATGAAAAAACTGAAATATTGTTAAAAATTACTACAACTTAAAGGTGAAGTAAGCCAATGCAGACTTGTCACTGAGCTTTTTTTGACTTGGCCAGTGAGCAGCCACCCAGAGCAACATGCTAAAAATCATTCAGAACACCTTAGTAACCTCACGGCAGCTCTAGGTTGTTTGCTGCTGTGATAAACTGCTCCAGTGCCGACCGCATTCCTTCCTCTTCAGGAAATGGGATGAGCCTGTAGATCTTTGACAGTCAGAGTTTCTAAAGCTGGCCAAGCTCAGCACAGCCGTCGGAGGATTCCTTCCACGTGATGATAGGGCTGTGTGAAACAAACCAGTCCCAGGACGTGCAGTTACAGTCCACTTCAGAGGAAGATTGTGGAGGAGTTCACTTGGTCTCTTTCTCAGATCCTGAGCCATAAAAACTATGAGATTCCAGTTCTTTTTCTTGATTTGGAAGGATTTAGATATTTGTAAATTGGTGTTTTTTTTTAATGCATAGTTTGGTCCCACCACTTTGCCATTTCCATCATATTCCAAATCTTCTGTTGTGAACAGCAAAGTGAGATCAGTATCGTTTTAGAATTATTTATATACTATTATATTATTTATTACTATTTTGAAATTCTTTTATTTTTGTATTTTTAGTTTTCATTTTAGTAACTTTTTTCTTTTATATTTATTTTTATTTCAATTTTAGTTGAATTATTTCAGTACTTATATTAATAGAAGTTCTTTTCCAAGCCAAATTTTTTAAATCTAAAATTTGTATTTTATTCTATTTCCGCTTAATTTTATTTTATTAACAATAACAACAACATTTGTAATGGGAATAACTGCATACTTTAGCAAAACTAATAAAGAATAATAAAAATATTTACCTTTTAATTTGTCTATATTCTGTTAATTTTTTCATCTCAATCTCTTCACTGAATATTTGGTAAAAAAGTACAGTATAATATTTTTTTAAGAACTATTAGAATCAGAATTATTCATTGAGGTGGAAATGACATATTTAAAGTATTTATTTATAACAATTCATTTTCATGCAATAAATATTGGAATTGTTTATTTCACTCTTTGTTTAGAATATTACAGTTTTAAATGTAATAATTAATATACTTCTATGGTGTATTTTAGACTTTAAGCTGGGGAAAACAATAAAACAGTAAAAGACATTTGTGGTTGCATATATAAACAATATATAACAAAAATAAAACATTTGAAATCTCTTAATTATAATAAAAATCAACCTAGGACTTAGTTGTGGTGCAAACTGTACTTTAAATATTGGCTGTGATCTTGAAACAGTTAATGTCTCCCATAAATCATCAACAGAACAGCATAAAGGTGAATGAGAGCACTGAGATCCTCTAAGTCATGTTAAATTGACTTCACTTATGAGGCTGAGCTGATGTCATTACAGGCTTTTGTGCGCACGGCTCTGTGTGAATCCTGGCAGTCGTTCCCGTCTACACAAGCTCAACAGCCGCTCCATTCACACCACCACACAAAAGCAGGGCACTTTGAGCAGTTTGCAGATCTACTTTTATGCAACATCCTTGAAGAGACGCCACCATGAGTGACCCTAAGAGAGTGCGAACGGTTTATTAAGTGAAAGGAAATCTAATAACACAGTCGTATGACTCAGTTTGCATCCTCTGAGCCATTCTGCTGTGGTTTGGCTATTGATGTAGGTTTGTTTTGTTGAATCACTACACAGTCCTTTGTTGATGGATGCGCAGTGCACAGGAAAGGGAAAAATGGGGTGAGATGTAAAGCTGGGAAACCTGAAACCAAAGGTGAATTAGCAAACATGTCATTCTTAAACCTCAAAAGAATGTATGCAATTCACATTTGATCTCAATTTCTGTCTGTTAAGAGGAAATCTCGCACTTCCACTATTTTTACACTGTAAATACTGTACAAAAAAAAGATTACATTGAAAAATAATTTTTACAGTGTACTTCAAAATGTTACATTTAATTCAATGTTACCTGCAATTTCTTTGTAATTAACTGTAAAATATCTGAGTTTTTTTTAAACACCAAATTTCGTTCAGTACGTAAAAAAAGAAAAATGTTTTTAAATAAAACAGATTATTAGAGTACATTAGCAAGAAAACAATTCACATCCTATTCAATCAGTGTGTTACTTTGTTGCCGTCTCCGCAGGAAGAACAACATGAAGCCCTTTATTCAGTGCAGGATTAATAGTAAACAACCTAAAATCCCTGAAAACACAGCTAAAGCAGGTAAAAAACCCTACCATGACCGACAGGTGGATGTAATGGTTTTTAATTAGGATTGTCGTCCACACACTCCCATTTTCCCATTCTGGGAAATTATGCCGACACTCTTATCTTGTGTACTTAAAATATGAAGGGACTTTTTGCAGTGTGGTGTGCAGTTCTTGTTAATAAGATTCTTTTTTTTTGATGAATCAGTTGATGAATCATGAGATTTGCTCATAGGAGTCAGAGGTCTGAATCATGGACTGAATCAACTCACTGGACCACAGGATATTGTCTGACTGCAGCTGAGAGCCATTTCTGTGTTATTCGTATGTTTTGAAATGATGAAAGCCAAAACAAACCAAAAATTGTAAGCAAATAAAATACAGAATTAAATGTGTAGGCTTCCAAGGTGTAGGTGACTTTGTTTCTTCAGTAAAACACAAACCAAGATTTTTAGCTCAAACCGTTGCAGTCTATCAATCTTATAATGTAAGTGGATGGGAAACACAGCTAAAACATACAATAAACCAAAACCATACATTGATGTGTAAAGACACAAAACGATCGGCCTGTCCAAGAAACTGAACCGTATTTATATACATTTTTACTTCTGATTTATGTAATGTCCGAACTGTTAGAACTTCCCCGAGCATCTCCTGTTGTACGCATTCTCAGCAGCAGACACGTGAGGCATCTCCTTGTCCTTTTTGCTTTATGGCGGATCACAGACTTATGTGCATTACCGCCAGCCATCTCTCAAATTTGCACTGAATTTATTTGGGACTGTGGATTAGAACCAGCTTTAACCGACTGTACTTTTCTGATGTACTTGAAAAGTACTGTACATTTAAGAGGAACCTGTTTGGAGGAAGTCCAGAGAGGGAACCTGGTATTAACCAGACTTCTTTATTTTTTTTTATTTCTTCCGCCTGAGTCTTTGTCCTATGTCTAACGCTTCCTCTCCTGCTGGTGTGTTCATGAATCATGGCGCTCCATCTGGGTCTGTTTCTGGGATGTTACTGACTCACATCTGGAGCTCTAACAGGAATCTGGTTCTGATCAGCCCCAACCCAGTTGCTTTCTCAGAACGTTTGGGGTCTTTCCTTCTGCAATGCTCCGTCCTTGAAGCACAGGAAACGCATGTGGATGATGGTGGCTTACTGGAATATTAAAGTGCCCCTATTATGCCATTTCCAATATTGCCTTTCACGCAGTGTTTAATGTAGCTGTATGTGAATGGAAATACTCAGCAAAGTTGTAAAGCTGAAAGTGCATGATAAAGTTATTGTGCCTAAACAACAGCCTAAAGGAGTCGTTAGTAATTCGAATCCCACTTCCGTGACGGCTACACGTCAGGGGGTAACACATTTGCATAATTTGCGCCTATGTTCTACGTTGGCTGGCAGACCAATCACAATAGACTAGGCCATCTGACCAATCAGAGCAGGGCAGGCTCAAGGAGGGGTTTAAAGAGACTGAATCTTTGAATTGCTACAAACGAATTGTTTGAGAATCGCTGGAAAATGAGGTGATATTAAATGCATATTTTCGGAAAACAAATGCATGTAATCTTATTGTAGGAGACTCACAAAACAATATTAGGAACCATAAAAATGGCATAATAGGGCACTTTAACGAAGGTTCGTCAAACTCAGCAGGGGGTGTGTGTGTGTGTGCGTGCTTTATTCACAGCACCCAAAACTCCTTTCAAACTGAGTGAGCCAGGTTTTTCAAAAGCAGTACAATAGCACATTGTGAAATACAGTTGTTGTGAACAGTATGCATTAAAGTTTAATAATACAATAGTGCCCAACCTCGAGTGTCCTCTTGCTTTAAGAAAATAATACAAAGTACCAATGTTCAGTAGTTACGAGTATTTCAGTAGTTACAAACAATTTACTAATACAGTCACCACATTTTAATGAGTATTTATAAATCATTTATTTTTACATTTAGTTGTTCAGTGTAAGTATATGTCATTTTCTCACCATTGTTTTATTGTCCACTAAGATTGTATAGAAATTGTATAATTTTTTTTACTTGTTTATTTTTTGTTTGTGTACGCAAAAACCTTAACAGATTGCAAATGTCTTCCATTCTTTGTTTTTTTTCAAAGTGTAAATATTTTTCATTTTCAGAATGGGTCATTCCTTCAGAATGTAGCTGGAACTATATTTGTATAATAGTCTGCTTTCATATTTTTTTTTTTTTTTTTTTTTTTTTTTTTTGAAGTTTATGTTCACCAAGGCTGCATTTATTTGATCAAATATACAGTAAAAACAGGAATATTGTGGGATATTACCATTTAAAAAAAAACTGTTTTCTAACATTTCATCAAACATTTCTTTATTTCTTTATTTCTTTATTTTAGTGGAAATTATTATATATTTCTCCAGAATTCTTTGATGGATAGAACGTTCAAAAGAACAGCTTTTTTTTTGTTTTTTGTTTTTTTTTGTTTTTTTGTTTTTAAATGGAACTATTTTGTAATATTATAAATGTCTTTAATGTGTTCTTTCTGAATAAAAATATTTCTTTGTTTTTAATAAAAGAAAAATAATATCTTACTGACCTGAGCTCTTGAACATAGTGTAAAATCTAATTAGTGGCATCATATAATCAATTCTGACATTAAACCTCAGTTAATGCTCATGTAAATGTTGAAGGCTTTCCCTTCATCAGTGGTACTGCGTCAGTGTTGCATTGATGGCTTCTGAGTCTCAGTAGAGTCTGTGGTTTGCATTTAGGCTCAATGAGGCATGAGGGAACTTCTCTTCCCGCTGCGGGCCTGTTTGCACACTGATGCAAGCTTGAATCCCAAAAGACCTGCTGCCATTTCCAAGACCACTGAATATACACTGTCCACATCCATCAGTGTAATGTCTTTAAAACATCCTGTGTTGATGTATTTCTTGTTCTTGCAATCAATGACTTAGAGTTTAATATTTAAACCCTTATTTATGATTCAGTTTTGTCATTCACAGTGCATTATGGAATGAGTAGATAATTTTCTTACAAAAGATGTTCAAAAGTTTGAAATGTTTAAACTTTTAATTACATACTTCCCTGAAATTCCACCTGAAAAAATCCTTCTAGAACAAAGTGGGCGTCCACCGTTGTGCTTGTATAGTCTGTGATGAGTCTCTGTGTGTATAGGATGGACTCCACTAGCTTCCTGTCACGGTGACTGGCGTATGTTGGTTTACATCACATACTATGGAAAGTATATCAACATCCTGGTCCTGGTCCATGGTGACGTCTAGAGCTTATTATTGTACCCAATTTTCAGGAAGCACCTGGAGGTAGGAGAGATGAGCATAACCTGTGACCTGTGACCTCGCTCTGGTTTTGTTTGCGCGATTATTTTGGACCGATCATGGTGTTATTATTTGCTCTTCCTAGAATTCGTGCAAAAGCTTTAGAGCCTCAGTCCTTCCGCTAATGGAAACCAGAATGACCAGAATGAAGTCTTGGAATGCACAATATATTGAAGCCATGTTGATACATCTACTGATTCAGACATTTTTAATGACATTTGACATTGGCAATTTATCAGTTATTGTCAATAACAAAGATTAACATCTTCAGCTATTTGTGATTTTGCACTGTGGTGTTTTTTCAGTTAAAAGAGATGAAATCTCAAAATGAAAATCTTTTGAAAATGTCGCCATGGCTAAATTCACTTGTAGCATTTAAAAATGATTGTTTTTAATGTTTTGTTTTTAATTTAAATTATTATTCTTGAATTATTATTTTGATATCGGCCATTTATCGGTTATTGGCAATAGCATAAAGCTTATCATCTTGTCAGCTGTTTCTAATCTTGCAGTATGATTAAAAGAGATCTTGGTTCCAGGTGGCAAAGTCACAGCAATGTGCATTTCAAAAGTCATTAGAGATAACAAAATACATATTTTTGTGTCACGGTGGAACTGTTTAACTGCTCAGTTTGTTCTGAGCCCGGTTTAGCAGCTTTTTACAAGATGCATTTCCAGGAACAAAACCTCCCCGTGTCTGGTATGTTGTTCCAGAGCCCATCCAAACTACAAGTGCAGCCCACAAAAATGTAAGCTCTTTCCACATCAATCAGAGCCAAGGCTGCTGGAGTGTCAGGAGATTCTTTTTTGTGCACGTTTTCTCTTCTTCTTTTTCTCGGATATGGTCAGAAATGGCATCATAAATCCTCATTCCCTCGTTTTCATTGAGCTTTCTCTCTCTCTTTTGTCCCTCACTCCAGCAGTGACACATTGTGAGGTCTTTTTCCCCAGCCAGCGTCCTCGGTCCATCTCAGCCCAGCCATGAGGAGTGCGTCTGTGTATGTCTCTCTGCATCTCCATTGACATTTTTGCATGCTGGAGTCATGACAGACCACCCTGAGCTAATATAAACCAGCCCGGCGAGCCTAGATGCTTCACATCCTGAACACTCACTGTCTGCCCTCCGTCTTCGCTCCTGGACCTACATTTGAGTCTGATATTTAACTACATCACGTCCTTGCCCCTAGTGTTATATCTAGCTGTCACGAACATCTCACATTCCTGATATTCCAAGTTGCTTGACATTTAAATGAGACGCTGCAATGTGGACAAAAAAAAAATGATCTGAGCGATGTTTTATTAGGAATGCGCACCGAGTGCTTGTCTATAGTTGTAGGTCTCAGTGGCGGGAACAGAATGCATGGGGGTATTGTGTGAGAATGAAACGCGTGACCTGAAAGGGTTAATTATACCACTTCTTCCCCATGATGGTCTTTGTTTGGTTGCTGGGCCTCATGTCTGAAGTGTCTGTTCCCCATCGGGGGTGTCCTAATCGCAGGCCACACGCAAAGAAAAGGCTGTTGGAGGGCCGTATACTGCAACCGCCAAAACTGCAAATCAATGAGTCTAGCTCAGATTTTTTGCCACAAATTTGCCTTTAATGCGTAAAATGCTGTATCCTGGCACTTTTATTTATTATGTAATATCTGTTGATTCATGAGTTAAACACCATATGCAGTTAGTTTTATTAATTTTTATTGTAATATTTTACTTTATAGATATATGTAGAGAGAGAGATGTGTGTGTGTGTGTGTGTGTGTGTGTGTATATATATATATATATATATATATATATATATATATATATATATATATATATATATATATATATATATATATATATATATATATATATATATATATGCGGTCATTTCCATATACTTGACACCTCACGAAACTGCATTGAGCTTGATGTATTGTCTTTTTTCAGGACTTTCTCCTTTCTTTTTCCTGTTTTTATTAGGACCCTGAAAACCACTTTGTCCATTTCATTCGTCATCCACTAATATCATTTCTCAGTAATGTCACATTACTTAACAGTTTGCTGACATTGCTGGAACCAAACCGTGGGATTTTTTTTAAAACGGCATGGAAAATGACGCCTGTTGCTAATTTGTCCAGATTGTAGCCTGGCTCAGGAAGGATGTCACAGGTCAGTGCTTTGAGTCCGGCTGGCGTCTGTCCCTCTCAACCTCAAAAGACCCAAGCCTGGTCTGTGGCCCTGTCCTTCCTCCAGTCAGGCTTAAATCCCAGAGGATTCCCCCATAAGCCCCTGTGCTGGCTTCTTCCAGGGTTTAGCATCGACTTTAGGACAAACATGTAGCAGTAATGAAATCCCACTAGATTGTGACAGAGAATACATGGATAACAGCCTCTGATGGCTGAAATATAACAAAGCTAGAGCAACAATGAATGGTTTGGTAAAGAAAAAAGTAAAAATTATTCTTTAGCAAATCAAAATTACAACTTAAAGGGCACCTATTATGTGAAGGCTGGTAAAAACAACCACCCCACAATGATAAAGATCCACCCATTACTAGTTTTTAAATACCCAGAAAACACTTTATCAGAAGTTTAAACTACAATGGCTTTAAAACACAAAATTTCAGCTTGAGAAGATCTGATAATCACAACCAAACGGATGTTTTTTGAAAGAGAATTTGAGGTAATATTTTCTGAGAAAGAATTCTCACATCTCATCAATTTTAATGTGTGGATAAAAGCCATCCACTCCTGAACATTTACAGACATAGTAAAAAAGAAAAAAAAAAGAAAGTTGTTTCATCATATATTCACTCCAAACACCGTATGAAGAATTTCTTCTGTGGAACATAAAATAAGATGTTTAGCAGAATGTTCATGCTGCTAATTTTCAGACAATGGAAGTGAATGGAGACTCAGCAAAGCATCATAATATTCATCATAATAGTCTTCTGAATACATATGACAGCTTAAAGTTGTGTAACCTCTACTTTTGTGGTGCTTTTCTGTTTTATTTTTTTCTTTTATGAAAATGATGGGCTTGGAATGATGTGACGAGATTTTCATTTTTGAGAGGACTGTTCCTTTAAGATGGTAAAGACATTTTCTTTCTGCAGTTTTAGGAAATCTATCTGAAATTCATGAATCAATAAATGCACCTTTTATGTATATATTTTATTCTTAACTCTGACTCTTGTTTAGACTATAGTCGTTGTTGGCTAAACTTTACTCTTTTTCTATAGCCGGTTTTATTGTTTTAAACACTACACACGCACAGAAACTAAACCTTCATATTTTATTTTTCCATAAGCTCAGAAACTTTTGTTTGTTTTATATTAACTCCATAAATCCATTTGACACATTCGTGTTTGAATGCTTAAATTTACCACTGTAATATAGTGTTTACTAGTGTAAAAACTTCAAAGTCTCTGCTGTGTTAGTTAAGACTGTCTATCAACATCTCTGTTTATTCTCTAGTCATGTTGAGGGATGGTTTGGGCAGCTGCTCTCTCTCCAGGGGTCAGAGGTCAGGCTGGAGTCACAGGGTCACGCTGCGATTTTTGGTTGCATCAAAGCCCATTGGTGGCCTGCAGTCATTGGCTGTTCAGGTAAATTACTTGAATAGCATCCATTGCTTCAAATGATGTTGATGTTAAATAGTTAAAATAGCTTCTTGGTTTATTTTTGCACCAGTAATTTTGATCCGAACAGATCGGGTCAGAAGAGCCAAGAATTTATTGCACTACTTTTTTAGCAGCGTGTTTCAGAAAAGCTGCATCAGTCTGAGCCATGAAGTGTGCCTCCTCAGCAGTTTTGGTTTAATGTTTTTTCAAAGGAGAAATGTTAACTTGTTTGTTTCCTATGGACAGTACTGGAAATTATGTGAAAGTAAATGGTGTCTTAACCAAACTTGACTTTTGAATTTTATGTATGATTATTTAAGGTTGTCGTGTGTGTAAGGATTTGGAAACAAGCAGAGTACTGCTGTTTCTAAAGCATGCAGTGCCATTTGCTGTTCAAAATTAAGCTCCGAATCGACTCGAGAAAGAATCGCGATTCATTCGGAAAATCTCAGAATCGATGTGGAATCACGATGCACTGATTTATTTTCCCAGCTCTAGTTAAAATGTCTGCTTATTTTTTTCATCTGCCTTTGTTCCATAAGGAATTATTTGTTCATTCATTTTTCTTATAGGCATTAATAAAAAAATAGTTTTGGAAAAGTTGTAAATCATGAACCAAACAAGCCAGCTGAAAAAGACAATCAACTTAAATAGTCTTCTATTTCTCCATTGATTTTTAATGATGATGATTTATGAAGATGACGAGTTCTTTTGTCACAATTTTTGTTTTGATTCTCTGATTGGTGGACATTTCACTGCAGAATCATAGTTAATGTAGATCTTCATTAAGAATTGCAGTGGCAAATGTGATCATTTTAATAACAAGTAGAAATAATGCAGGCTGTTGGATTTAAGAAATACATATACAGTACCATTTATTCATAGATCATAGTAGGTTTGTCTTTAAATGTTTCAAATTATCATTAAAAATAAATTCCTTAATGGAGAAAAAGAACTCAACTATTGCTGTTTATACTCATTTGTGTGTAATCAGAATTTCTGATTTCTTCGGAGTTGTTCTCCCTGTTTTCTGCCATTGATTCGGTCAGGTTGCTGTCAGGTGAGTTTGTAATTATCCCTGCAGAACCCACTGTGGTCTGGTGTTCAGTGGCCGAGTGACAGGAAGTGACCCAGAGCCTCCTGCCAGTGCTGCTCAGAGAGGGGTGACAGAACATTCCTCCAGCGACGGTTGTGAAGATACTGTGTCTCAGCTCCGTCTGATAACATGCTGTGAGCTGTGTGGGGTTGTGTTAGTGCTGGATTCCCGGCCAATTTGAGAAGTGAATCATTGCGTTCATTCGCTGCAATAAGTAGCTCTGACTGCACTTTAAGTCAAGTATGCATCAGACTTATCTTTGAAGACGACATCCGCCAAGCTGTTTCAGTTTGCAGCCAGTTTCTATGTAGATAGCTAGCTGTTTGAATAAGACCACCTTCGAGTCATATACGGAGTCCAAAGCAGAACTTCACATTTCTTGTGTCGACGCCCCCTGGAAGAGAGGGGTGGAGAGAGCAGTAGCTCATTATCATTTAAAGAGACATGCACCAAAATGGGTCGCTGTGAACAGAGCTGATCTTGACAAGGTAACAAGGTTGTTGTTTAACACGATCATTGAGGAATTTTAACAAAAGTATGTTGCAGACATTTCATGAAAACCCTAAAGAATCATATTAAGTTGTGGAATGGGCATCTGATGTCCCCTTTAAGATGTTTTTAACTTGTGACATCTTCATGACAGTTGGCCACTTTTAACTCTTCACTGAGAATATTTTTACTTGTTCTTTAAATTCTCGTTGAATATAATTGATCTTTTGTGAAAATAGTGTCACAGTAGGGGGAAAACTGGCCATACAACCAGGGTTTATTAATTTAAGTTTCATTTCGAAAAGCTACTTCTAAATCATTTTTAAAGTAAGTAAAGTTTCCCACAGAGTTGAGGTGTGTATCAGATGGAGTTGAATCACTGAATGACTTCTGATGTTTGTGTCGTCAGGAGTGTTGGCTTCATCTGCTCTGGCCTTAGTTAAATCTCCCACACTGCACTGCACAAACCCCTCGGCCCTGGACACATTAGCACCTCAACACGTCTGGAGACACTTTGTGACATCACCTCTCAGACAGCAACAGCTTTTTGGCGGGACAGTGTCCAATAAAGAGAGGAATGCTGTGTTTTCTCACACATGATCCTCGCAGGCCGGTTTCAGAGCGGCGGATAGGGAATTGTTTGCACGCACACGCCAGCTGGGTTCACTTTGCACTGCCAGAATACACCTAAACACAGATAACTCATGCTGTATCTGGCCACGGTGGCCTTGTGGGGTCTGCGTTGAGGAGGGATCCGGGTCGGCAGCTCTCCTCTCTTTTGCTCATGACACATTTCCGATGCTTGACTGCATGCTGACCCCTACAAAACCAACACACATTCGCTGAGAGATGTCTGCGAGCTGACGTCTCCAATGAGCTGAACAGCCCTGTCTGCTTTTGGCCCGTCCTCCACACGCCACACACCCATAAAGCAGGCTAGAAAGGAAGCCCGCTTGGGTTAAATCCGTCTGTGGCTTTTTAGGTTCCTACTCTCACAAGAGACTAAAACCAGACCTGAATTACAAAGCAAACACAGACGCAGGGAGTAATGCAGCTGCAGAGAAGTAGCGTCACTGATAAATGTTTAAGCAGATAATGTACTCTGTAGTCATTATCACAAAAACCAGTTCGCCATAAAGCAAGAGTGATACTTGCTATATTTTATTTTATATATTTTTATTATGTTTCCATTCATGCATCACTGCATCCTTGCATGAAATCAGAGGCTTCAAATAAATGAAGAAAAACAGCCAATAATGAAGCAAACTGACACAGTCATTATAAAATATAATGGCTAAACAAAACGTGCAGTAAAAACATTTTGATACTAAAAGAAATGTTTTTTTTTATTGAAATGTGATGTATTTTACAATTTATTGATTGTATATGCACTCTGGACATTGATGCAAGCATTGCTCTTTTCTTTAAAAAAAAAATTGAACTTTTTTCAGTGGCCATGATGAATTCAAACAGACAAACAGATTCAAAATGTTAAAGCAATTAGTTGTTATTATATAGTTATAATTTAGCCCCCCCCCCCCCCCCCTTACTTTTCAATCAGGAGTATGCAAAAAGTTTTCCCTATGGTGGTCCACGTCACTGTTAATAAATTTATTCTCAATATTGGCCACAATGATGCAAATTCATGGATCATTGTTTATTAATACGCTGACATTGTTCAAAGCAATAGGTTAAAAAACATTTTAAAAAATCAAGAATATGCAATCATATTTTAAAATCTTCCTGTATAAGACTTTTGCAACCAAAATGTGTAATTAAACCACTGTGGAATTAGCCACTAAATTAAAATGCATTTTAATATGACACTAATGTTACTTTATCAAATAAATTTATAGATTCAAAATGTGTTAAAAAAGATATATATATACACAGAATTTGCTTTATAGTTATAATGCAGTTTAATATGCCACAGACCTTTTGTTTATTCACTTATTCTGCACACTGGCCATGATGATTTAAGTTTTGTTGTGTTTTTGATCATCGGCCATCGATTCGATGACATCACAAAATGTTTAAAGCAGTTAGTAAAGTACATTCAAAGTCTAATAAAAAATTATTCATGTTTTAAACACTGTTAAAGCAAGAGGAAGTGATTTTTTATTATTATACACCAATAAGGCAGTTAAAAAAAACAATATTTGAAAGCATAATGTGCTTAAAACTCTTTGCAATATTCACAATTGTATTTGAATTAATAAAGTAACATTAATGGCATAGTAAAGTGCATTATAATTGAATTTTTCTGCACACTGGCCACGCTAATGCACAGTTCGCTCTGCTTTTGGTCAATTGCTGTATAGCTGGAGGCTGCAGGAGAATTAAGGCTTTTACTGAATTTAAAAGGTCCAGACAAGAGCACTAAGAGGCGTACAGTCCAAGAATAGACACACACACACACACACACACACACTTCTCTCTGGATGACTCACTCAGACACTGTTACAAAAGGACGGTCTCCACTAGAGCACTCTTAGCAATCAATCAATCAATACTCCTCATCATCAGAGTCCCATGCTGACCTCATCCAGATGAAGACCCTTTTAGCAAATCTGTTTGAAAAGGGGTCTCACTACATGCAGTGAATATTTCTGTTACAATATAAGAATGAAAATACTGTCTTCCCTCTGAAGTGACTGTATGATTTTGAGATGCACCTTATCACACTGAGGACATTTGAGGGACTCAAACACAACTATTTAAAAAGATTCAAACATTCACTGATGTTCCAAAAGGAAACAAGATGCATTAAGAGTGGGGGGGTGAAAACTTTTGGAATTTGAAGATCAAGGTAAATTGTACTTAATTTGTGTACCGGGAAACATACAAGTATCTTCTGTTGCTTATGGAGGGCAGAACTAAATGGGAAAAAATTATATTTCAACAAAATAAGACAAATTTGGCCATCTTCATCGTGTTCAAAAGTTTTCACCCCCCAGCTCTTAATGCATCAACAAAAACAACAGGGGACAGTTGAAACCGTCTCTAAAAAAATGTATATTTATTTTGCCCTGACCACATATATATATGTATACATATGGATTTGGTTGGGGAATTTATTTATTTTTTTATAAAGTGTGTAAGGTTTGATGTTAATGGTTACTATTTATTAAAAATTTAATTTATGCATTCAGCAGACACTTTTATCCAAAACGACTTACAGTAAATTAAGGCTAACATTTTTTACCTAACATGTGCTCCCTGGGAATCGAACCCACAACCTTGCGCTGCTAATGCAATGCTCCACCACTGAGCCACGGGAACACGTTATATGGAACATTCACATGGAGAACATTATAAAGAGCAAATTCAAACATGATTTCATGTCGTCCTTGAACCATGCTTTTGTGTTCTGTTCATTTGCAAGATCAAGTGATCTAGTCAGACATAACAGGGTTTTAAGTGTGGGGTCAGCCCCCACAGCGCTGGCCGTGGTTACAGGCCTGGGGGCAAAGTGCGCA
Source organism: Carassius gibelio (assembly GCF_023724105.1). Classification (NCBI taxonomy): domain Eukaryota; kingdom Metazoa; phylum Chordata; class Actinopteri; order Cypriniformes; family Cyprinidae; genus Carassius; species Carassius gibelio. The sequence goes on from NC_068393.1 coordinate 22,148,765, forward strand.
TCCATCCTGGGAGTGCCATGTGCAGTGAGCTGGCATGATTCACGGGTGAAGGAGAGAACGGGAAACACATCAGGAGGTTATAGAGCTGCTGGAGCTGCCATACTGTCACTCTCCACAGAAACGCTCCTCATGAAATTATTTAAACTGGACCTGGGATTGTTGTCAGGGCAGGATTCCCAGAATGAGCAAATGTTTTTGCAGGGATAAGATTGTACAAAGAATGAACAAAAACTGTTGAATTCAATGATAAGTAGCACTTTAAATATCTTTGTGACACCATTTTGTGATAAAAGAGTGATTAATCATTTTCTGAAGAAGTGCTTGTCTGTCTAAAACCCGCCACCACTGTGATGCTGGGAGTTTTAGGTGGTTGCCAGACATAGCTGTGCAGTTGTAAAGGTGTTTAGAGTGGCTTTTAGGGTATTGCAATGTGGTTACAGGGATGTTCTGGAAGCTTTCAAGGAAGTTGCTTACTGGCACAAAAAGTCCCTCTTTTAATGTAAGTTTAGGGGATCTTTTTTTTTTTTTATCTACAAGACAAAATTATAAGTCAGTGCTTCGTTACTGTCATGTTAATTCTGGACATATTTGGCACTCGTTTCTCACTTGACATGTTTCATATAGTGTCTTTTGCGACGATGGTATATCACAAATATGAATAAATAATAATTTTTGAAAAAGTACACATTTTGTGTCTGTGTGTGTATGCTTTTATATATATATATATATATATATATATATATATATATATATATATATATATATATATATATATATATATATATATATATATATATATATATATATATATTAGTCAGGTGCGACTTATTTATCAAAATTTATTTGACATGAACCAAGAGAAAACATAAATCTGCAGTCGAAAAAACGGTAATCGAGCAGCAGAAAGAAAGTTTGGAGTGAGATAGAAACTTGTGAGTGACTGGTGTAAAACAGAGGTTACTCTAACTCTAATGAAATTTGTTAATTAAATTTAGTTAATATGAAATTAACTAAATTTAGCGGGTTGGTGTAACGCGATAGAAAATACGGTCTGTACAGTATAAAAACCATTACGCCTATGGAGAGTCCCCACAAGGATAGCTGACCAGATGTGTGTGTGTGTGTGTGTGTGTGTGTGTGTGTGTGTGTGTGTGTGTGTGTGTGTGTATGTGGACTAGTTACCAGAAGGTCGCTGGTTCGAGTCTCGGTGCTGGCAGGAGTTGTAGGTGCATCAGTGCAGCCTCCCTCAAACACGTCACACACAGAGAGACAGAGAGATGACTGACTGTATAAGAGTCAGAAAAATAGTTCAGATCTCAGTGATAGAGCTTAACGAAAAGCCTGAGGCTTTAAAACAGCCTCACAGTTCAGAGGAAAAGGCTTTCTTATGCAGGAAGACTGCATGATGGAAAAAGGGAGGAGACTGCAACATGTAATTTCGGCATTTCTGAAAAGAGAAGGCCAGATCTGATTGGTCAGTTGTCTTTGCGGAGGATACTGGTGTGTCCAGGTCTCGTCAGGATGACCATAATTACAAGATTAAAGACTTGACCTGTTGAAGCTGCTGTCATTTTGGTCGGTTTTACATGAGGGAACTGCCTTAAAATGGCAAATTGTAATTTGAGAGATATTAAAAGTTTTCACTGTTCAGAAGCTCATAATTACAGTAAACCTGATGTTTAAACACCATTAAGTCACACAATAGCCTTATTTGAGTATTTGTGTCGTGCTACGGTATGCACTAAAAGAAATGTGTACTTTACTGGCGGTGGGAAAGAACATCATTTTGAGTGTGCAGCCAGAATTTGGAGAAAAATAATAATATCCCGATAAAAGTTTTTTGCATATTGTTTGTGTTGGAATCTCATCTTAGCAATGTCCTATTTAATTCATACTACACATTTATATTCATATTAATAAAAACTGCAGCTTCAGCCCTGTTTTTTCCCCCCTACCTTTTTAAAATTAAAAAATCTGGTTCTGGTTATCCAATTAAATATTTAATTATATGTTTATATACTTCAGTTTCACTAAATTGACAAAAAAGCATTGCATTATGGGATACAGTTTTGTATGCAGTGTATACTGCACATTTTAGCAAATATAGTTTTGCCGAGTGTGCATACTATATACTGCAGATATAGTAAGATAAGTGTGACAGGATGATATTGCGACTGAATACGAAATGAAATGTAGATCCCATGAAATCTACTGTTAATCTGTTTCTTTCTTTGTCATTCATCAAGTTACGATTGTCGAGCCAAAATAATTCACGTCATCATCTGGTTTGTGTTCCAGGGCCAATATTGATGAGGTGGAGACGGAGGTGGTGGAGATCGAAGCCAAGCTTGATAAGGTACAGTAAGGCGCTTTGAAGCTCTCGCTTGACCTTCTAAACCCTGTCAGAGTGCATTTACGCCGTATGGTTGAAAATCACCGCTTAGATTTGTTAGAAATCACATCTAATACCTTCCAAGACTTTTGTAGCCAAACACTGACATCAGCTGCTTCCACAACAAGGTCAATCGGTCAACCCCAGGCTTTACGGATCATCAGTGTGCAAATGCTGGTGTAAATCCAGCAGAGAAAGCAGAGAGAACATGTGCAGAACCATGATCAGAAAGAACATTTCTAATATATGAGATAAGAGGAGTGTTGTGGATTAATGTATAGAGATGGTAATCCTTCTTAAATGCTGTAAAGATGGCTGGACCTCATCGACAGAACGATCCAATACTGTACTACAGCAGTCTAGTCTAGTGCTGCCAAGACACTAGCTTTTAGCCAGTTGACATGACATCAAGGTGTTATTTTATTTTATTTTACACCTGTCACTTTAAAGATCTGCTTTGGTATTTACTTATTTCTTCCTAAATTATTAAGATTTTAAAACAAATTACTTAAAATGAATATTAGAAACGATTTATTTTTATATTATGTTTTTATGTTTTATACTTGGTGCAATGAACTGATTAGCATATATAAGGGCTGTGCAAAAAATCGAATGCGATTTTCATGCGCATCTCATCAGTAAAGACGCTTCTGTAATTAGAAGTATATCTCCAGCACGTGCGTTCAGATCAGGGTTGCCAGGTTTTTACAACAAATCCTGCCCAGTTGCATCTCAAAACTAGTCCAAAACTAGCCCAATCGCGTTTCCAGGAGGTTCCCCGATAAAAAATAGCTTTCCGGGGTTAAAATTTAAGTTTTATGGCATGGTTGCCTTGGTAAAATTAGCATTTTAGGGGCTAAATATAACGTTATTGGTATTGTCGCTTCGACCCGCGGACATGAAAAACAACCAAAGACTTGGCAACAATGGTTGGCATTTACTACACAGAGCCGTAATTCACTGACAATCTACACAAAATCGATGTTAAAATCGCAGTTGATTCTTTGTCGATTTTGAAAGCGATTTTGTGTTAGTTGTCGGTAGACTACGGCTCTGTGTAGTAACTACCTGAACCAGTGTTGCCAAGTCTGCGGTTGTTTTTCATGTCCGCGGTTTGAAGCGACCCCAATACCAATAACGTGATATTTAGCCTCTAAAAACCCTGATCTGAAATCACGTGCTGGAGATCTACTTCTAATTAAAGGAGCGTCTTTACTGATGAGATGTGCATGAAAATCGCATTCAATTTTTTGCACAGCCCTAGCATATATGTGTGCATCAAAGTGTGATATGCATGTTTTTAGGTGCAGTGATGCAGAGAAATGTATTGGTCTCCTCTTATGCATTTGGTTAAGCTGTTTGTTGTTGTTTGGGGTTTCCATGCAACTTAATCATGACAACGTGCAGCTTTTGATAAGTTCAGCAGAGACCTATGGTCTCATGGGATTTTTCTCCAAGAAAATGTTGGGGAAGTCGCACTGAAGAGGAATCCAAGGAAACATAGACTGGACTAACAGTAAATGATGCATTTCGGTCTATTTTTGCAAGACAATTTCTTGTAAGTTCTTGCATCTGGCTGTTCAGATGTGGGTCTGTTCAGCAGCTGTCTAGAACAAGGCTCTCTATGTTTGTTAGTTTAACTCGTGAGGAGTGTGGGAAATTAAGAGATTTTTCCCGAGCTGATATTTTCAGCTGGCTGCATGTGTGGACGCACTCGAAACGGCAACTGAGATTAGAAAGAGGAAGATAAAATACAGAAGAAAGAACAATAGAGGAAGAATAAGGAACTAAACATTGGGCTCTGGTTCGGGCTCGAGTCCTAACACAGGGACAGACACATGCAGCCCATCTGAGTATGTGTCCCATCAGGCATAAAGCAAACACACAACCACATGTGAGAGCCCTCCGCTGAGTCTGGGATGTGAGGCATGTGTGAAAGTGGGACATTTTTGCCTTGGCTTTTAAATGTGGGAACTAGTAATTGGCACATTAGTGAAGAGAAGTACTGCACACATGAGACCGCACCTGCTGTGTGTGTGTGTGTGTGTGTGTGTGTGTGTGTATTTGAGTGATTTCAAGAAATCTTTCAAGTTTTGGTTAACCAAATGTTTATTTAAATGCACTGCATGGATCATTTTGACTCCTCACAGAATTGCGTGAATACAGTAATGAAGTTATAATAAGACCACATGCTCTGAATTATGATTTAGACAACTTTACAGCTTCAGTAACAAGTTTTTTTATACTGAAGAATGAATTCTCTTGTTTCCACCTATATATTAAAATTGTAATAAAATGATAAGGCTCATTTATAACATAAAAAGACTTTAATTTGTCATTTTTGGCATCTCACTCACTGAATGAATCTTCTGCATGAAGATGAATCAAAATCCCACCATTAATGAAACAAAAATATTAGTTTTTAATAGTATTAACTAAACATTGTTAAATATTAGCATTATTAACTAAAAATTTTTTTTTTTTTTTTTTAACCAAAGATGGATGGGAAAGCATACTTTCCATAATAATAATATCTAAAAAAATATTAAATACTAATTTATGAATTAAGTAAATGTATAGAATATGAGGTAGTAACGCTCAACATGATCAATATTTCATTAAATAATTGTGTTTTGCTGCTAAATGTGAAGAGGTTTTAATATTCTGCTTGGGCAGCACAGTTGAGGTTATGATTAAGACTTCTGCTGATAATCTAAAACACATTATGCATAGATGATTTATTGTGTCTTATGCTAAACTCTTTCTCTCTCTGGTTGTCTTTTGATAGCTGGTAAAGTTGTGTGGTGGTATGATTGAAGCTGGGAAAGCATATGTGACCGCCAACAAGCTCTTTATCAACGGCATCCGTGACCTATCCCAGCAGTGCAAGAAGGACCAGATGATATCGGTAATATTTTATCATATATACATGTATGTGTGTTTTGTCTATCATTTTGCTTTTATCCATTCAGATAATGAGGGTCAGAATGGGAATTGTAATGTTGCATTCACATGGGGCTTCGACATAATTATTAATGATATATTAATTACTTTATTAATATTGCTTTAATTTTTATTTATTATGTGTTATATATTTATATAATTATAGTAATAATTATTTAATAATTTTTTTTTAAATAATATTAATATCCATTTTCTTAAATGTATTATTTCATTTATTTATAAGTAGGCTTACCATTTATAAAAAAAAAAAATTCATTTGCAATAGGCAAATGTATAAAATAGTATTTTGTCACTATTTCATTTGCTGTGTTGCTGTAAAAAAAGATTGTAGTCGTTCAAGATGACCAAATCTGTGCACAATAAATCACTAGTAATTTTTTTTCTTGATTCTCAGCCCTAGACGTGCGTCTGCTTTTAATTGTGAGCTCTTTACTGGCAGGCTCACTGACATGAGGGCGTCAGACTGCTGTTTTGAGTGTCTCAGACACTCTTTGACCCTGATTAGACATGGATTTAGTCAAAAAGAGGCAGGCCGGGGCTCCGGTACTCTCTCCCTTTCTCTCTGTCAGTAGTGCCTGTAGGGTTAGACTCATTGCCGCCATCTGTAAATGCTGTTAAGAGTCTTTCTGGCTTCTCTTCTCTTGTATCCAGCTGACTAATGTTGAGCATCTTATTAAAACCTGCTGCTATTTGCATTTTCCACTGTAAAAACATCTAGTCAGACCCACAATTACATTTCCATTTTGACAAAAGCCGTTGCGCGCTCAGCGGGACTTGTTTTCCTTGTCAGACGGACTCTACGTGGATCCAGAATATTAATAGATGTTGATAAGAGAACAAACGTGAGATTGAATTACCAGTCCCAGATAATGAAAACCTAAATTGAATTATGATGATTGTGACGTGTTCTTGTGTTTTTACAGGATTGTCTGGAAAAGTGTGGCGAGAGTTTGCAGGAGATTGTCAACTACCACATGGTACGTCTGGTCTTATTCTCACTCGTTTCTCATCACATGAGTGATGGGTCCACATAGTGTCATCATATCGTGAAATGTTCATGTGTTAGCCCTCATGTGTTGCTCTGCTCTGGTGAAGGAAGGTGCGCTGGTTGTGATGTGCGTGAATGATTAATGTGCTACGATGCTATGAATCATGAATGATCTTGGTGTTGCATGTAAATCATAAATGATGCTCTTGTCTGTTGTTGTCAATGCCTTTTCTGGTCATCGGAGATGGTTTTGTTTCAGGACCTACATTTTACATCTGACATCAAGTGGCAATGCAAAACAGCAGAATGGAACAAAAAGAGATAGATTAGAAACTTTTTTAATCAATTATATTTTTTAAGAAGATTGCGCTTAAAATGAGTTTTTTTGTAGATAAATATAAATAGTTTTTTGCAAAAATACTATACAATTCATAGTTTTACATGGAAATGTATATGCACATTTGAATAGTTAAAATGTAATTTAAAAATTCAGTTTTGATGACTTTATTATTTTGTGTGAATAAAAGTAATAATTTACTCCATCATTTTCTTTAAGTGCGTGCACAATCTTACAAGGCTTATGTTTAATGCCTTAAACCATGTTTTTTATCAGACTAATAAACAAATAATAGATAATAATAAATGTACATTTTGCTATGCATGTAAATAGCTTTTACTTTTAATGTTTGTTTCTGCTATATTTAAAATTTCATATAAAAAAAGAAAAAGGTGTTTATCTGTAGTACAGATTTCTATATTGTATATTGATAGAAAATACATTTAAAATCTTACTGAATGGCTTGTTTTTCAGCATCAGAACAGAGAATAGAATTAATAGAATTGAACTATGGAATTTACCTGACTTCTAGATAACGTGTTTATTAAGAATAGGAAGAAATGAAACTGGAAAATCCACAGTGATGTGAAATGCTGTGATATATGTGAAGAGGAATGTCTTCGAAAGAAAAAGGGGGGGACTAGGGAGTTGTTTGGGAAGTTATGTCATGAGAAAACTTCCTGAACTCTGTATCCAACAATACAGGAATTGTTTGGAAAGTGGGTAAAGGGTTTGTAGGGTGATTTAAGGAAATAAGGGGCATTTAGCATGTTGGATTGGTTTGATGAACCCCTCGTTGTTTCAGATTGTCCTAAATCTCGTGCAGAGACAAAAGCCACTAACCCACTCACATATCAGTGTGGTTACTTGACATTTTGCTGTTGTGGGTACAGTAACCTTCTGGTTAGCCCTTCATAGTGTTTTGTGAAGAGAGCAGGAAATGCAGGGGAATTTAGCACAAGAAGAGCACACGCGACAGTAAAGCACCGTCCAGACATCATTCAGCATAGCCACATGCTCTTGACATTCAGAAAAACAGTACAAGACGAGCAGGAAAAGAAAATAGGACACAGACACATTACCATTAATGCATGAAATAACCCTTCTTTTAATAATAAAATGTATAATAATAATAATTATTATTATTATTATTATTATTGTTGTTGTTGTTATTACATTATTTATAAATTATTTTTTATTAATTATTAAAATAATAAATGAATGTAAATTTAAATTAATAATAAATTTGATTTAAGTAATTAATAGGTAAAATTTATTTATTTTGTATTAAATTAATTTTTATTTTCAATCTTTAATTCATACAAATATATACATTTAAAATGTTATTATTAATTATAATTATTATAATATTTAATACATGTTATTATATTGAATAAATGTAATTATATATAAATTCATATATAAATGTATAACTATTATATTATTTAAATATTACACATATTACACATAATTATTTTAGATAAATGTATAAATTGTTTTTATTATCGAATTCAATTTTCGGGTAACAAAATGAAATGTGTGTTATTAATTTTATTTAGGGGCTATGCATTCTTTTTTGCTTTTGCACTTCTGAAACTGGTATCTGTGTGTGATTTTCATACAGAGCTCAGATTAAATAATCACTTAGCACTTGGCAATGTATTAAACCACAATATGTCAGTCCATGGACCACACACAGGGCATTTCTCTCCCTTCCTGCCAAAGCACAAGACTGGCTTTGCTGCGGCAGACAAGCGGTTGGTTGGGTTCTTGGTTTCCCAGAGCCTGCTGCTTCATTTAAAGGCTGTTTGGATGCAGGATAAATCACTGACATTTATTAGAGCTCTGTTTAGTGATGAGCATCTCGAAAAACAGTCTTGTGTTTTATAGAGGGATTTTTGTTGCCTAACTGTAGGGGATGCCGTAAACCTTGACATGAGGCACAGAGGACCACAAAAGCATCGCCCTTCATTACCAAGCACCTTATTTGGGCCCTGCCAGCGTTAATGGCCCTATAAACCGACCCGCACTAAGAGAGAGTGAAGTGAACTGCTTAGTTTTAAATGTATTCATCTGGGGCGTAACATCAGAATCTGGCTTTACAGCCCTACTGACATTTCAGATCAAATTCGGAGTTATTGTCGGAGTAAAACGAGGTAATGGGATTTTTCTTGAGCTGATGTAATTGTTGAAGGGGGATTATGTTTGCATCATGGATAGAGTTCTGCAGGAAAAGCTTTATATTTATTTATATTTTATTTATATTTTATTTAATTTTTTCAAATAAACATTTATTCATAAATGTATTTATATTGTATTCATTTAGTTTCTGTTATTAAAATTAAATTCATACTATATATACACACACACACACACACACACTTCTATTTATTATTAATTATAGTGAATAATAAATGTATACTTTTATTTAGATTTGTATTTAATTTCTGTTTTCAAATATTATATATATATATATATACACTTTTATTATGAATCATATTATTTAAAATATACATATTTTTTATGTTTACTTTAGGATAGTAGGTCTGCAGGTGTCTTCACTTTATTAAGGTTCAGTCTAGGCCTTTTATTTTGGAAATAATCTTTTGGATTTTTTCAGAATATTTTATCATGTGTATATATTATACCATGTGTATAAATGTACAGTTTTATTGACACACAAAGTGTACAATCACAGTTTAATTTGTTTTCATGTGTAATTTAGGGGCTGGTTTATTTGAAATAGTTGGTACCACAATAATAAATTGACAAAACATTTTTTATAAAAATAATTTGAGTCCATCTGTATAGCAGAAAAACACTTTAAACATTTAACCCTGATCACCTGATGTGGGTTTGACTGAAGTAATGCACCGATTGACTGCCCGGAGTCCAGAATTAGATGATTTTCTGCAAGATCGGCACGGACAGATTCCGAGCCAGTACGTTTTTTCATCAGATCTATGCTCGCATCCGCATGCAAGCATGTCCTCAGTGTGGAAGTTCTTCAATTTGAGTGAAGAACTCTCAGAGTTCAGAATTTATAATGCGTGTAGTGCCAAAGTAAACCGCGGGGAACCACAGGGCTCGATTAACGGCTTACTAGATTTTTTCAAAGGGGCAAGAGAAAGAGAATTTTACTTGGTGTTACTTGGAATTTGATGTGAAAGATGACACATTTAATAAGATTTGGGGGGGGGGGAATTTGCATCTATTTTGTTATATACCACAACTCATTTCTACCTCTTTCCAGTGCCAGAGCACTTTATTTTTAGAGTTGTTTAAGTGAGAGAACCTCTCTAACACTACAGGTTAGGAAAATTTTAATGTTTAATCATTTGTTTTATTATTTACATTTTTATTTGTAATTTTTACAATTTCTTTTTTTTTTGTATATGCTGTCAATTATAGTTATAGTAAATTACAGTAAAATCTTTATCGACAGGTCACACTTACAAAAAAATCGGCAATCGGAATCGGCCAATAAATTTGCAATTGGCTGAAGCAAATTATGTTGCATCACCTCCCTTTGTTTTTTGGTTGTTTCCTTTGCTCCTTCTCCTCTCTGTCTCCTCTTTCATGTTGCTCCCACCCTGCCCGAGTGACCTATTTTTCCTCCGCCGCTGCAGCATGGCATATGAGATCAGCTCGGTGTCCTTGTGCAGGATGAGACTCGAGCTGAATCTCAATGAGGTGGAGGGCTGTGAGGATGGTGAAATGTATGTGTTTGGGAGGTCATACAGGGTTACATCCTCTACAGATCAGATTAAACAAATGCAGAGCACCATCTAGTGTTGAGAGTGGAGCATTACATGCAAGATTCCCATTTCCCATTTTTCTCAGGGTAATCAGTGATTACTTCATGATTTATTTTTAGGGGTTTGTTCTAAAATAGTCCAAACTTTACCTCTTGAATCATAGTACAGTCATTTTCTATATCATATTTTATAAGAATGCTGTTTCTGGATTATTATAGGACGTTGACTGTTGAACATTTCCTAATAAATGTTGTTAAGCTTAATCTTGAGCTATTGCCCCCTTCAGAAATAGACTTGTTTGTTGTTGCACATACTCAACTGGATAAAGAGATACTCAGATGTCATTGGTTAAAACTAGAGAGGTATGATTATTCATGTTGTTTATTTATATTTTCTGTTTTCAGATCCTGTTTGATCAAGCTCAGAGATCAGTGAAGCAGCAGTTGCACAACTTTGTCAAAGAGTGAGTTTAGACTATATTATTTACATATACATGTTATTTATATAAAAACTTCCATGAGATCCCTAAAGCATTCATTGCCTAAAGCCTCCATATCGGCAGCTTTGTATTCATTAGACTGCTCATGTAATGAATGTCCATCTGTACTTTCAGTGACGTGCGTAAATTCAAGGACACGAAGAAGCACTTTGATAAGGTGAGGGAAGATTTGGAGATTGCACAGGTGAAGAACGCCCAGGCACCTCGAAACAAAGCCCATGAGGTGGAGGAAGCCACCAGCACCCTCAACTTCACCCGCAAGTGCTTCCGCCATCTCGCACTGGACTATGTGCTGCAGGTAACGTATGAACACTCGGCTGCTCCAGACTGAACACGCGCCACACATACACAGTGTATGTAAACACATAAGAGTGTTTTATATCAATCTGTTTTCCCCCCATACAGATCAATGTCCTTCAAGCCAAAAAGAAATTTGAGATCTTAGATGCAGTAAGTATATGAAATGTATTTGAATCTGGTGAATGTGGTGATTGTGGAATCTGCAGCATCATTATCTGTCCTGTCTTCTTGCAGATGTTATCCTTCATGCATGCGCAGTACTCCCTGTTTCAGCAGGGCTACAACCTACTGGATGAGATTGACCCCTACATGAAGAAACTGGCTGCTGAGGTGAGCAGTGTTCTCCACGTACGCTATTGATTTCTGTCAGAGCACCGGCAGCCAGATTGACCATCGATTCGGTTAGAAAAACAGATGCAAATTCATGAATTATGTAAAAAAAGAAATACAACCCCATGGGAAGGGATTGCGAAAGCGTGTGCACGGATTATGAATTTGTACTGATTGAAAAACCGAAGGTACGGTTTACAAAATCTGAGTGCATGGATTGGAAAATCATGGGTGCTGTTTATTAATCTGTGAGCATGATTTGTTAAACCGAGGGAATGGTTTAGGAATTTGTGAGTACGGTTTATAAACTGAGGGGAGGAAATGCAAAACAGTCGCTGTGGATTGTTTTTGTTTCTTTTACCTACAGGTGACTTCCCGCGCTCCGTACTTCAGTGTTTTTCACTTGAGTGTTGTTTTATTTGTATTTATTTTTTATTTAGTCTAGTATAATTTTTTGGGTGATATAGACACTAGTGACAAGAATTATGACATTTCAACAACAACAAAAAATTATCGTAAAAACGTATTTTAAAACAAAAATGTCTTAACGATGAAATAAAATTACTTAAATCGTGATATAAGATTCTGTTTATATTGGCCACCCATAACGTGTGCACTGTGTATATTTATATGTTTTATCACACAAATGTGTTATGTAAGCACAAACTTATTTTGGATGCGAATTAATCGATTTGATAAAAGTTTGAAACAAGTTTTCATGACAGAACCAAATTATTTTCTGAAAAAAGAAGTTTGTTATTCCCAAATAAATTCTGCAGCATCTAAACAATAAAAAACCTACCCTCGAAATAAGAAAATACTGTAGTATTTAAAATGTACAGATTTTAAGCCACATTACATTACTAACCTTAGTACTACACTTCCCATCCCTTCTGAAAGTGCAGTGCTATAATGGACAGACAGATAGACAGCCAGTGCCTGTGGATAATAAACACATACAAGAGATGACAACAAACGTCCAATAACTGATTGTTCATCTCGTCATAGCTGGATCAACTGGTGATTGATTCAGCGATGGAGAAGAGAGAAATGGAGCATAAACATGCCACGATTCAGCAGCGGGTAAGAATACACATACTGTACAAACATGACATACCCTTGACTGTCACTAAAATACTCTGACAAACACCACTCTTGACTCACGTCTAATGCTAGAATAAGGTTGTTAAAGATGGTAAACCTCCAAAGAAAGTTAGAATTCAGCTTTCTTCACACTGGAGTTGATTGAGGATTATTCATGCTTTAATTGGACGAGTCTAGTTACTAAAGACTATCTTTAATTCCTTTTGGTTGCACAACGTAGTTTGATTCAATTAGGTTAAATTCGAAGAAGTTGAGTCTGAGTGCAAGTTGAGTCTGGCCTGCATTGTATTCCTAATGTCGTCATGTTTTCTTTCCATTTTCGAAACATTAAAAAGAAAGACAGAATGTGGACTTTAGCCCAGAGTTATATAAAGAGACCTTTTCACTTCCCTTCAGTGTTTGTCCTCCTGTTCTTCTGGCAGGAGTAGAAAAGATCTTCTGTCCTCAAATGTTTCAGTGTTTAATGATGTTGAGCAGTGAGGAAGTGGATCTATTTTGACCGAACAGAAAATAGAGCTCGCTGAAATTTGGCTTCTGACACCTAGTTCATCATCTATCTGTAAAAGAAAAACAAAAAAACATTTATAGACATATGTCTACATTTATTTGCTCCTGCCTCAAGAGTCCCACAGATACCTAAACTCAGACTTAGCTGCTAAACAGGTGTTTGTAATGATTTCTGTATTCTGTATCTGTTGTAATGTAGCATTATTATTATTATTATTATTAATTATAGACAGCAGTGACATTTTAGTACTGTTTACTGTATATACTGTTATAGTTTTTATTAATATTTTGATTCCGCTTTTTATTCTTTCAGATTTAATTTAGATTTTAGTTATATTTTTTTGGAAATGTTGTTATCTACATCTATAATTTTTATTATTATTATCATTATTTTAAAAATTGCTATTCAGGTTTCATTTATTTCATTTATTTATTTTAGTTGCATTTAAGTTTTTATTTGATTTAAAGTTTTTAATGCTTCTATATACTTAAAGTCATTACTTAAAGTCAAGTTTTTTCATCTAATTTTATGTTTTAATTTATTTCAGATTTGCTTGAATTAACAAAAATGTTAGTTTTAGATTTGGTTAAAGAAATTAGCTCTGAAAAAAACTGACTATTTTTAGTTGCCTTGACAGATGCTTTGCGAGAGCAATGCTGCAAAACACAATGAAAGAGATCTTTTATTTTATTTGTGTAAAAATATTTTCGGGTAATTGATTTTTCAGTCTAGGCAATTAATGGGAAACACTGTGTATGCGCTAAGCATTGTTAAAAACAACCTTGAAAATTCTAAGCACTCTATTCTGCAGTTAAGCATGTATTTGTCACAGTATAACATGTCGAATTGTTACTAATCTTCATTTTTTTTCTGCTTTCCTCCATATGGCGCTCTGGGATTGTCTTCATCCTGATTTAGACACTGTTACAGGTGAGCCTTTTACTCTAAACCCCATCAAACATGGCTTCTAAAAGTCTGTAAACATTTTATGTGACTTTCCAGATGGAGGCTATAAATAATTCATCTGCACTCTCACATTTCCTGATGTTTTTTTATGAGGAAAAAAGTGTAGCTTGGCTCGTGATTCTGACCCGAATTTTGTGTTGTGTAACTGATGATATAATTCCAGTTCAGTGAGACTGATTGATTTGTCCTACAAACGCATCCGTCTTATTTAACCGCTGATGGCTGTCCCATCATCCTCCACTCAACACAACAATTATTCAGTAGATGTTTCTCCCTCAGTGGATTATTTTCAGCTCCTTATTGTGGTTGATGAGAAGAGCAGACATTTATCTTTGTGCTTTGATTAAGAAATGCTTTCTGGGATTGCTCTGGATGCGGTTGATCTGAAGAAACGCTTGCAATCCATCACAGCAGTTACCCACAAACCATTGTGACGGTATTGGGCTGATGGCAAGAGCGAGGAACATATGGTCTCAGAGCCACTTTAAGAAGAAACTTACCCATAATTACATAATGTTGTGATTTTTAAACCACAGACTCTTGTTGTGTTTCTGGGTAATTGGCTAAGCTCATATTCTCCTGTCTGTCTAAAATCCTCTGGCAGTTCTTATGAAGCTGCTGAAAGACATCTTTTACACCCATTAACATCAGTTTAAACTCATTATAGACCCACAGGAATCACTGGAAAGGGCAGATCTTGGTTTCTATGGTGTTCTGAGTTCTCAATTTCAAATAAGCAGAAGCATCATTTCCTGTATTGATTTGGTTGTGACTGAATATATTTGGTAGCACCTACAGTCTTCCTGGCATGATTAACAAACTATTACTAGTGTTTTTGACACATGCACTGCTGACTCATTACCATAAATCAGGTCCGTGTGTTATTTCAAAATGAAAGAGATTTATGTGTGAGTGCCAGCTTGTGTTGCAGGATCGCAGCCAGCCGTCTCAAAGGGAAGAGTGATGTGAATGTGAAGATTAATGAGGTCTCACTGATTGATTAATTATATGGGTTTTCTGTAATTACAGTAGATAGAGATGGTATTTTTTTGCAGTATGGGATAACATGAGCATGACGTTCTTGAAGTCTCCATTGACGCCCAGCAAGTCAAACTGCAAATAAGATTCCCTAAATTAGAGTTGTAATATTTGATCCTGTGATTTTGATGGGCTTTGTAGTTCAAACAGATGATGGTTTTTATAAGCTCCCGCGTCATCGGCTGCTCCTAAAATAGCGCTGCTAGTCTTTTCTGCAGTCTTACAATGTTTTGTGAGATGCTGCACAGAAGATTCTTCACCCACAGCTGACAGGTATTGAATTTTTTGTTTTATTATTAAATTTTTTTTAATTAATGAACATACATATTTTTTGGTTAATTGCTCTTTTGTATGATAATGAGTATAATGTTTATCTTGAGGGGTTAAAAGAAGCTTAGTTTAGTTGTGACAGACATGATGGGTCATGGACTGAACATTTATTAAAACAATTGATTTATTAAAGAAAATTTAAGAAAATAATTGTCATATTTTTAGATATAGCTTCGTGACATTTCTAACTGTTTACAAGTACATAATGATTGCAGTTTGCTATAATAATAATACATAATATTATTAAATAAGAATTATATTTTATATAATGTGTTCGATATTTTTATATATTTATTGTATATAATATAATATAATATAATTGTACAATATAATATATATATATATATATATATATATATATATATATATATATATATGTATATAATATAATATTATTGTATATAATATAATATAATATAATTGTACAATATAATATATATATATATATATATATATATATATATATATATATATATATATATATATATATATATATATGTGTATATAATATAATATAATTTTACAATATAATTTTTAAATAGTTTAAGGACATTTCGAACTATTTGCGTGTACTTAATCTGTTTGCAGTTTATTATAATAAGTGTTCTTTTATGATATCAATTTTGTTTATACTATAAAATTTTTACACATTTATGTTCTATTTCATATATAATAATAATATTATTATTATTATAAAAAGCTCTACCTCCTTTAGTGGACACCAGCATTTTGTGACCTTAGGGTGCGTGATGGATTGTAACGTGGTAGAAGGCTAGTTAGGTACACAGGAGCTAAACCATTTAGGGCCTTATAGGTAAGTAATGATAGTTTGTAACTGATACAGAACTTAATAGGTAGCCAGTGCAGAGACTGTAAAATTGGGGTAATATGATCATATTTTCTTGACCTTGTAAGGACTCTAGCTGCTGCATTTTGGACTACCTGTAGCTTGTTTATTGACGAAGCAGGACAACCACCTAGAAGTGCATTACAATAGTCCAGTCTAGAGGTCATGAATGCATGAACTAGCTTTTCTGCATCAGAAACAGATAACATGTTTCGTAGCTTGGCAATGTTTCTAAGATGGAAGAATGCAGTTTTTGTAACATGGGAAACATGATTTTCAAAAGACAAGTTGCTGTCTAATATAACACCCAGATTTTTGACTGTAGAGGAAGTAACATTAAAGAAGGCGTGTATGTTAATGAGCTGTAGCTCAGGCAGTGGAATCGCACATGATGGATCCTGCTGAAGCTCCACGGCTGCGTGACTCACACAGTGCATTGACTGCATGCTCGATTGGGCTGCGCACCCGTTTAGTTGAGCTCCGCCGCTTCCAGGGGATGCAATGATTTTAAAATACATCAAACATTTAAGGATAAAGATATTCAGCAGGTTGGACCTCACTTTGGTGAGTTGCTGCTTTAATGCAGTTAGCCATTCTCTTTACATTTTCGTTTTGATTTGTACCTATTCATCTTTTGAATATTCATACAATATAAAAGCATGCACTTGTTTTTTTTATAGTATTTTTAAAGTTAAGCTTCACTAAATATCAGTCTAAATTGCTCTTGTAGACTGGTGTTTTATATTCACAATCACATTCTGTTATATTTGTTAGATTGTGTGTGAGTTATAGTATACAACGTATACATTTTGTACTATTTTATTATATAAAATATATATGCTGCATGAAACTACAGAAAATCCTATATTTTTATTTTTACTAATTTTATTTGATCTTTTTCTATATGATTTTTTTTTTAACCCTAATCGTTCGACTTCAATCGATTTAAAGGTATGAGAGCATAACTGCATGTGTATTTAAGTGTGTGGGAACATTGAAGATCAGCAGAGCGAGTGAAAGGGAGGGTGTTTTCTGTAGCATTTAGTCTCTGGCTGTAAGGAGACACAACTGAATGAATGTGAACGTCTGAACAGTCACCCTGCTGTGGATTTGGGTAAAATGAGTGACTATAAGCAAATGTACCACACTACAATGCTGAAGTGCTTTGGGGGTTTGTTAAGCGGTCACTGCTGTATTCTGGATGGTGGTTGTTTGCTTTTGTTTCTTACGTGATTAAATTAAAGTATACGCAGTGTCTCGCGTATTTAATCAGGGAGCATCGAATGATGTTGTGCAATCTTGTTTAAGATGCAAGAGCGCAGTGATTGTGTTCAAAGAGCTCTTTCAGCAGAACGTTAATTCTCTGTCAGGCCTGCCGCTGAAGTGTTGAAGCAGCTTTATCTTGAAGTCTTCAGAGGGTTCCAGAGAGAACAGAACACTTTGAAAGTTTAACAATGCCACAGACAGATAGGCAACTGAGGGCTGAAACTTTTTAGGGCTGTTAGTTTGGGTTGTGAAATGATCTAGTGAAGAAGACGTGTTGAACGACTCTGTTTACCCTGGCATCAGTGCATTTTACAACACAACATTTTAGCCCAGCTGACAGCATATCACTCCTCCACTCAATAATCAATATAAATGACCTGAACGGAGGAGGTTGTTGCCATAAGGTCCTCCTATGATGATTCACCTCTCAGATACAAAATTGAGAGCATTGAGTGTGCTGCGATAAAACAGGAAGAGGAACATTATTGTGAATGGTGAGTGTAAATATGTGAAGCTCATCGCTGGTAATCGCTTGGATATGCTCGCAAGCTTACGCAACAGCTTGCGTCACCGTCTCTAGTGGGACATCTGAGAGCGTCGGATGACTCACTCTTAGTGTGTGTTATGGATGCACAGAGATAGTGTTGTGCATGAATTTGTGCATCGGCTTCACTTACACCCTTCTGTGTAATAAGGAAGCATTACCACAGACAGAATGTAATGTATTTTGTTGCATTGGTGGTTTATGCTTATTTCATATATATGAAATGGCCTTCACTTGATGTTTATCTCTTGTTCTAACGCTATTGTTTTGTCATTCAGGACTTTTCGTATGACGACCCAAAGTTGGAGTTTAACGTGGATGCACCGAATGGATTGGTGATGGAGGGCTATCTGTTCAAAAGGGCCAGTAACGCCTTCAAAACATGGAACAGGTAGGATAACAGATGTGCAGGACTGGGTGGAACCAAATGTAATTATATACACATATATCATGTTTTAATGTATTTTAATCAATTCAATTTGTTCATTGAAATTAATCTGCTTTTGTAAATCCCATATCGCTTGATCATGAGTCTGAATATGCCTGATTTGCTTTTAATAAGGCATGCAACTAGGTCATGGTTGCATTTTAGATATGCAATGATATGCAAGAAAAAAACATCATTAGGGATGCACTGATATGTTGCATTAACATTCTGGCCTGAAACTGATATTATTTTAGTATTACAGATATTAGAATTATATGACGTTCTGCCTAAATACATTTAAATGAAAATATTAAAACCAAAATTAGTCACTTTAAATTCTACTAGTAAATTTAAGCATCACAACATTAAAGTGAGTTATGAAAAAAATCATCATAATTTTAAAACTTAAACTCAACAGTGTTCTTAAATAATGTATCATTGTTCTTGTATTCAAATTTATTAAACAATAGAATTATTTAAAATTATATTAAAAAATAATAATTTAGAATGAGTTACTGACAATAAAAGTAATCTAAAAGTAAAAACTGAGGAAGTGAGCATGAACTATTAAATATCCAATATCAGTATCCATTAAATAAACTCAGTATAATATTTCAATGAATAGTGTCATTACAATTTTTTTTTATTATTGTTATAATATTATTTATAAAAAAAAACAACTTTGTTATTATTTCAAATATATATTTTTTAAGATCAATTTGAGTTCAATGACAGTAAAGAAAATTATGGAAATGATATTGATATCCATAAAAAATCTCAGTATATAGTCATTATAGTACAAATGTATCATTATATAGTAAAAAAATATGTATTATTTCAGTTTATGAAACCCAGCAGGCCAAATATGAGTTATTGCATTTTTAAAAGTATTTAATTCATAACAAATTGCTTTGTTTATTTCAGGCGGTGGTTTTCCATCCAAAACAGCCAGCTGGTTTATCAGAAGAAACTAAAGGTGAGTTCAGATCAGCATTTAGCAAGATGACACATAAGTCACAGCAGTTTAGACTGCGTAAGTAATCTGTCTTTGATTTAAACGAGCAGCTTCATTATACAGTACCTCGAGAGAATGTACTGAGTTTGTGTCAATGACATGTATCAGCAGAATTCTTCAGCTCACAGGTCACCGAGCAAGCATATCTCTTTCTGAAGATAACTAAATCATTCCCTGACAAATCAATGCATGCACACAGTGCTGCCTGCTCTTCATCTGTTTGGAGAATGTCCATTTATTTCTGCCGAAGTGCTTGGTCAGGCTGTCTGTTTAAATTACTGTGACACCGTGCTGTTTAATGCATATCAGAGTGAAATGGCTTTATTAAGAGCACCTATCTTCAAGCCAGCAAATGTACAGGCCTATTGAAGCATCTTCACCTTCCACAGGACTCGCTGACAGTTGTTGTGGAGGACTTGAGACTCTGTTCTGTCAAACCATGTGAAGACATCGAGAGGAGATTCTGTTTTGAAGTCGTGTCGCCCACCAAGTGAGTCTTCTGTCCAGTAAAGCTCAGACTTTAGATGGTAATTTTGCTCTTAAAGACTTTTGGAGCTGCATAACTGGTAGTAATTGTGTTTCTCTTGATGTATTCTGTAGGAGCTGTATGCTACAGGCAGAGTCAGAGAAGCTCCGGCAGGCCTGGATCCTGGCGGTTCAAGCCAGCATCGCCTCAGCGTACAGAGAGAGTCCAGACAATTATTACACTGAGGTTTGTACAGTCAACATGCGAAATCACTATAACATAGGATGGGCCAATACAATATTATGATCAAGAAAAAAAAGAAACTGAGTCACTGTATACTCAAATAAGCCTGTGTAATAAAGCTTAAAAAAATATGCATCCCTATTTTTCAACTTTTTTATGATATTCAATTAGAACTGGCTTAAAAACAACAAAAGCAAGCATAATTCCACTGTTGTCAAGTAGAATAAAAGTAAAAACTGTTTAAAAAGAAAGCATCACATATATTGTTTTATAATTTTTTATAATAGTTTTATAATTTTTTATAATAGTTTTATAATTTTTTACTAATCAAATGTTGCAAAATGAACTGTTGATTGAGTGTTCTGAACTAATTCCTTAAAATATTAGATCATTATTAGACTACAATAAAATGTGTAAACAATAATGGTAATATTAATTATTATTATCACAACAAGTAGTTTTCAAGTGTAGAAAAAAAATTACAAATTATAAAAATAAAAACTAACTGGAGGATTTTTTTTTTTTTTTTTTTTTTTTTACATTTTTTTTTATGAACACAACAGAATCAAGTGAATTAGTGTTTTGAACCGATTGGTTGTAAACCACAGTTCAGAAAAACATTCACATAAATGATTCAGACTTCCCGAGCCTGTTATAATTTTTACTACTGACATTTAAAGCTGTTATATGTTATATTTCCCCCAAAGAACTCTTTTGTGTGTCTGTCTGCAGCGTTTGGACCGGACCGCTTCTCCCTCCATCAGCAGTATAGACTCAGCAAATGAGCCCCGAGAGCGCAGTGGCAGGGGCGAGAGCATTCTGCAGCGGATCCTGTGTCTGCCGGGAAACCAGCAGTGCTGTGACTGTGGGCAGGCTGAGCCGCGCTGGGCCAGCATCAATCTGGGCGTCCTGCTCTGCATCGAGTGCTCCGGCATTCACAGGTAAGGCATGGAAGAGAACAGACCCCATCACCACCCCAAAATAAAATGTCTGGGATATCTGAGTTTAGTGTGTCCCGTGAGCAGCCACTGTAAACACGTTGTGTCGTCCCTCCTTGGCTCAGCCGGGTTTCCTAGGTGGATTAGATCAGATTTGATTAGATCTCATTTAGAGGCGAGAGTTGTCAGGACAAGAGAGAAGGTCAGCGACTGCAGTTACTCTCCTCCAGACACACAGTGATAAATTAATATCAAGGCATCATCATCATAATAATGATATTACTAGCAAAGATGAAAATGGCTGAATATATGTGACCCGTGCTGGGCTAATTTTGAGCTACAGGCCAAAAAAGTGTTGATTTTGAGGTTTTCACAAAAATTTGCCCTCATCTAGCAATCCTAATGCTTACGGTATATGATAATTAATGCAATAATTGTAGATATTTAATTACTTTTATTTGCTTCTCACACTGACTGTCATCCGAAGCGCGCATCCGACAGCACGCAATCCTGATAAATATACACATATACACCCAATTACAGTATTTAAGTATTTACACAAACATAATCTGTTATGTCTTAAGTGAACGTTTGGGGAACTGTTGGGGAAGAACTTCTGATGTGTAACATTATATTAGATCCATGCATTACAGTAGGGCTTAAATATAGACTGCCTTATTAATGATAATCTAACGATAAAAGAAAAGAGAGAGTCACTCACTGCTCTTGATTGAAGTGCTTTTATAGTTGTAATAATCAATTTATTTGTAATTAACAGACTAAAGGGATCTTTACATTAAATTATTAGTTTTTCTTACTTGAATGCTTTTGCTTAGATGTAAAATGGTAATGCATCATTTGTTTTTTCTTATATTTGTTCTACAGTTTTTCTGCATCTGTTCTTATTTCTAATAACAAAGATAAAATTAAAAAAAATAGCTTTTTTTCAAAAATGACTTTGGATGTACGGGTGGAGCTCAGTCATTTTTCATCTGATTCCAACAAATCATCATTCTGAAGGATTTATAATGGAAAGTGTGAAAAAAAAAAATAACACATTTTGCCAGCACTGGTCACATATTAATAGTGAAAATAATAATAAATAATTATTATTATTACCAATTTTATGCAAAAAATTTTTACAATTGAAATGGTAGGATTCTAACAATCTAATAAAAATAATAATTATATTTAATGTTGTTGTCAAATTATTATTAATATTATAAAATAATGAATATTAGCAAATCATGCAAAATTGTTGTGCAATGGAAATGGTGGAATAATAATCTAATAATAATATAGAAATGTTGTAGTAATAATAATAATAGCAATAATATTAATTATTAGCAATTTATGCAACATTGTAACAGAAATGGTCGAATAATCTAATAATTCAATATTTTTGTATTATGATTAATATAAAATAGTTGAATAATATTAGTAATAGTATAATAATTATTAGCAGTTTATGCAAAATTATTATGCAATGAAAATTGTTTATCATGATGATGATTATTATTATTATTCAGCCAATCTCTGATTGTATATTTAAACAATTTTGCAAAAAAAAAAGTCTGCTAAACAACAATAGAGATAATGATTGTCATTATTTAAATTGTTGTTTTGTAGTCAAAATGGTTGCAAATGTGATTTCATCTTTTTTTTTTTTTTAGGTTGTCTGTACAATAATTTAGCATTATGTCAGCATTACATATATAATTTGTGCAGAAAACAATCCCAAAAATGATCTGTGAAAAGCATTCAAGATGGCAGATAGAAATGAGATAAATATACTTGAAATCTTTACTTTTTATTGATAATGAAACGTGTGGATAACAGTTCTTTCTGATTTACATTTGATTGGAGTTGCGGCATTTGTGTTGTAAAACAAACCAACAAAATAAAATTTTTGATTGATGTTTTCACAGGAGTTTGGGAGTTCATTGTTCAAAGGTCCGTTCTCTCACCCTAGACTCATGGGAACCAGAGTTACTGAAGGTCTGCTCAAATGTCTACATTGTTTTCCTCCTAATATCTTTTGGATGACCTTTATCTGTGACATGAGCAAACACGCTCTGACTATAACTGCTGTCTGTTCTGTTGCAATGCAGCTGATGTGTGAACTAGGAAACAGTATCATCAACCACATCTATGAAGGCAGCTGTGAAGATCAGGGCCTGAAGAAACCGGGACCCAGCAGCTCCAGGTGAGTGATGAGGGACACACATACAAGTGGCTCTTTTTCTGTGCATCTGAATGTTGAGTGTTTAATTGTTGCCTTGATTTTAAGGCAAGAAAAGGAGGCCTGGATCAAAGCGAAGTATGTGGAGAAGAAGTTCCTGAAGAAGATGATTTCGAGTGAAGTTCTGGTCAACGGCGGGAGAAAATCAGAGCGCAGATGGAACTCCAGGAAATGCAGGAGACATAACAGTGCCACCACCGTCCCCAAAACACACCGCAAATACAGACTAGAGCCAGGCAGTGCATCTCCTGCAACCTTTTCCTCAGGTAATCTAAAAAAATTATGTTTTGTTTTTTTACTATGCAAGAAAGTACAATGATCATACCATGTTTTTTGCACTTTGCCATGCTGTTAATACCATGGTATTATGTGAATTTCCATAGTAGATTTGTTTAGTAAGTTTTTTAAAAAGTGACATTTTCCTATTTTTTCCTGCAACTTTCAGCAACTGCTGCTCTGGAGAGAAAGTTCAAACGGGAATCTCTCTTTTGTCCGGATGAGCTGGACACCCTCTTTTCATATTTTGACACTGGTTCAGGGCCTCGCAGTAAGTATTATATTCTGTCCAAAAAATTTTTGGGGTTCAATCTTTGGTTTAATTGCTTGTTCCATGCATTATTTTGCTTTGCTTTTTTAATTGATTTTTTTATATATACTTTTGTTGTTTATGTGTGTGCATGTGCATGTGTGTGTTTTATTTTGTTTTAAATAGCGTTGGTTTTGTATGCTTTTGTTGTTTCGTTTTGCTTTGATTTGTTTTTGTTAACATTTGTTTATTTGTTTCGCTTTGTTTTTGTTTACTTTTGTGGTTTTACATTGTGTTAATTAGCTTTGATTTAATTTGTTATTATTGTATACTTTTTTTTGTTATGGGTTTTTTGCTTTGTTTTGTTTAGCATTTTGCTCTGCTTTTGTTTGATTTTGTTTACTTTTGTTTGTGTTTTATCCTGTTTTGCTTTGTATTGTTTTTGTTTACTTCTGTTGTTTTTTATTTGGGGTTTCGTTGTGCTTTGCATTTTGCTTTGTTTTTGTTTACCTTTGTTATGCATTTTGTTTTGGTTTAGTTTTTTTTTTTTTTGTCTTTTGCTATTTGAATACCTTTTTGTGGGTTTGCTTTTTTAATTTGCTTTGTTTGGAAACAAAAAAGTTGTTTTGTTTTAAAATGCTTTGAATTTTACATTTGATTTGATTTTGTTCACTCTTGTTGTTTTGTTTTATGTTATTTTGTTTGGATTTGCTTTGCTCTTTATTTACTTTTGCTGTTTTGTATTTGTTTTGTTTTTGCTTTGATTTATTGTTGTTTACTTTGTTGTGATGGTTTTTGTTAGTTTTTTTTTTTCTTTATTTTGTGCTTTCCTTTTCCATTTTTTACTTTTTTGCTTTGCTTTTTCTTTTTTTCTTTTTTTTTTCATCTGTTTCATCATGTTGTCATGTTTGCTGTAAGTGCACATTGGGTGTTATTGATGCACTAGAGTGTAATGTGCCCGCGGTGGGCTTGTGTCGGTCCTGCAGGTCTGAGCAGTGACAGTGGGTTAGGTGGCAGCACTGATGGCAGCACTGACATCTTGGTGTTTGAGTCTGTAGTGGACAGTGTCACAGAGGAGGGTGAGTAAACCAATGTGTGACTTGATGCTGTTAACCAAGTGTTCATTTTCTATACTGACTGTTGAAGCAGATGGGTCATGTTACATGTGTTCTTGTAATGTTCAGAGTGTGAGGTGTCTGAAGACTCCAGTAATGAGGCTGAATTGGAGCCGGAGGCGTCAGATCCTGAGGATCTGAGAGAACTGGATCCCGGAGCATTACTCTACAAGGCCTGTCAGGCACGAAATCTGCCCGTCATGGCTGAAGCTCTGGCACATGGAGCTGATGTCAACTCCATGAATGAAGAGGATGAGGGGAAAAGCCCCCTTATTCAGGCTGTGATTGGAGTGAGTCTTTACAAAAACATTAATTGCACATGCACATATTAAAAGTAACCTATATAAGAATTGATTGTAAACTTCCAGCTCACTTCAATGAAATGTTTAATAATCATATGCTGTTTTGAGGTTGTAATGCCCTAATCCTCTGGTTTTCAACATATATAGGGTTCTTTGATAGCCTGTGAGTTTCTGCTCCAAAATGGTGCAGATGTCAACCAAAGAGATCACAGGGGAAGAGGCCCATTGCATCACGCAACATATTTAGGTCACACTGGGTGAGTGCATGTTCACACACTCTTTACAGATGTACATACAGATGCCTTTTGCTGTCTTTTGGTGCATTAGCATGCAAAAAAAATTGTATATGAGTTGAACAGACATGAATGTAACCACAAAGTCATAATTATGAGAAGAATATATATATATATAACAATATATAGTTAAATTTAATGCAGAAATAATATTTTATCTTAATCCAACCAAAGTTATGTGAATGCACCTGATGTTGTAACTACAACCTCCAAACCCATAAAATACAAACTTCCCAGAGGACTTGTTATACTTTTATAATGTATATTGTAGTACTGAATATTTACTATATTCATATACTGTGGTATTTATGAGGTACTCTAGATGCTGTAGCATTTTAGCAGGTCTTTTACTGCATATGCAGCTTTGCATTATGCAAATTATTAAATATTCAATGCTTGAATATTCAAATGAAATTGAAGCTTTTCCACAACTGCATTTTCTTTGTCTTATGTTTTCAGTCAAGTGTGTTTGTTCCTGAAACGAGGAGCGACCCAGAATGATGGTGATGAAGATGGCCAGGACCCACTGAGCATAGCGGTTCAAGCCGCTAACGCTGACATAGTTACTCTGTAAGTTAAAAAAGTCCCAATGCATGTGTGTTAGCTTCTGCAAGTTTAACCCAGACAGTATTTCCACTACCGTTCAAAGGTTTGGAGTCAGAAAGATTTGATTTTATCAAAGAAATTAGTCCTTCTATTCAGCAAGGATGAAAATTGATCAAAGAATCCTGAAAAAGCACAACATTTCCACCAAATATATTAAGCAGCACAACAGCAAATCAGCAAATTAGAATAATTTTGTGCGAAACTGAAGACTGGAGTAATGATGCTAAGAATCTTTGCATCACAAGAATAAATCACATACTAAATTATGTTCAAATACAAAACTGTTATTTTACGTTGTAATAATATTTCACAATATTACTTTTTTCAAAAACATTACAAATCTTACTGACCACATACTTTTGAATGGTAGTGTAAATAGACAATTGTACAACGTTTGATTCCAAACCAAACCTCTCTTTGTTTCTTTTCTCTATTTCTCTCTTGACAGGTTGCGTCTAGCACGTATGAACGAGGAGATGCGCGAGTCGGAGGGTCCGTTCGGTCAGCCAGGTCAATATTCTAGCAACAGTCCCACAGAGCAGCAGTATAAGAAATGCATACAAGAGTTTATCTGTCTCAACATAGCCGAGTGCTAGAGAGCCCAGCGTAGCGCTTCTTTCCCATCATTCCCACCAAGAACTGATATGTGTTTGTGTTCATCTGTAAAGACGGGCCAGGCTTGATGGGAATTCCAGCTAAACCAGCTTCAGATGGTTTTAGATGGTTGCAATCTGGTTGGACCAAGCTGGTATAGGTGGTTGATATCTTGAATCTTTCTCAAACTGGTTAGGTCTAGTTTTCCATGTCCCAGATCTGGTTACCTTGCTTGACCAGTTCACATGCTGCAGACTTCAGATTAGTCACAAGACTGACTGGCCATCATAGTTTGGCCTAATAAGCAGTGAAGTTACTCATTTCAAGAGTATCACTCTTTATAAAATGAAGGTTACCTGTAATTGTGGTGGTATTTTGTCAAATACCAATTACACAGACTATCACACTCAGTGATCTTACAGAGCCCTTACTAGTGTTTCCTAGTCGTTTAATGAACTAACCTGCAGCTGTCCATCTACTCTAACTGTGTTCTTCTAGTGGCATTTTTCTACACATGGTTTAAACAGGGATGGGGCACTTAAAACTGTGTTTTGTGCTTGCAAACGCATGAGAGAGAGTGGGATCAAAAACTGTGATGTATAAAATGTCTAATCTTCTAATCTACTAACTGACCTTTTTGTTGACTGATAGGCCACTGTTATGCACTTTTTCTTCACTCCACTGTCGTTTCTGTTTGCTTTTTTCGGATGATGGTTTATAAAATGGTTCAAAAACTGGATTTTTATGCTTTTTTTGAGAACCGCCCAGAGCAATAGTGCAATGATACAACATGATTTTTATTTATTTTTTATTTTTTTTTGTACTGTGGAAACCGATTGTATTTTTGTAATTTGAAATACTTTATTTATTTTACCGTTCACAACCAAACTTGAGTTCAGACACCAAAATCCGAAAGGCCAATTTAATTAATGAGGGTTAAATTCAACAATCACTGTTCAGAAAGTTTGGGGTCAGTAAGATTTTGTAATGTTAAGTCGCTTATGCCCATCAAGGATGCATATATTTTATGAAAAATACAGTAAAAATGTATGTAAATTATTATTACAGTTTAATATAACTGTTTTGTATTTTAATGTATTTTTAAATGTAATTTATTCCTGTGATTAAAGCTGAATTTTCAGCATCATTCCTCCAGTCTTCATTGTCACATGATCGTTCAGAAATCATTTGAATATGCTGATTTGGTAATGTTTTATTATAATCAATATAGTAAACAGTTTATATTCTTGTGGAAACCATGATGCATTTTTCAGGGTTTTTTGATAAATAAAAAGTTAAAAGCTTTTAACAGCTTTTTTTTAAATATAAATCTTTCATAACATAAAACTTTTGCATCCTTGCTGAATAAAAGTATAAAAGTATATTATTAAAAAGAATCATACTGACCCAAAACCTCAATGGCAGTGTATGTTAATGTATTTTAATATTGTATTGTTATTTCTGTTAGCTTCACTGCATTGATTTGCTGTTGCTCTGGTTTGTTTGGTTTCCTGCAGCTTTTTTTTCCCCTTTATACTCACAATACAGTCTAACACTACGCCAAAACTTATGAATAAAGGAAGAACTCCCATGATATACGTACATCTTAACTATTGGATGACATCATAAATTAATGTCATATAAACACGATTTATTCCTGGGAGTCATAAATACTCTAGAGCCCAACCATAGACAACAGACAGAAACAGCACTTGTTGAGAGACAATTCATTTCTACATGTGTTGTCTGTAGTTTGTGAGCAGAATAGAGTACTGTAAAGTTTTCCCTGAAATGTTTGGGGTGAAAGCTCATTGCTTGGTGCATCGTCTGTCTGTCTGTCTCTGGCCAATGAAATCATAGCACTTTCTGTTTCACATAAACATTTTGTTTTGTGAATATCAAATGAGTATTACTCCTGAAGTGACAAACATACTGAAATATGTTTCATACTTTTCTTTTCATGTGGGTGTCATTTGTAAAATATGTCTGAATATTGTATAAGTGTGCATTCTTCTGTAAATTAGAACCTCTGCAACTTCTGCTTTTCTTTTAGCTCTGATTCTGCCCTTTTATCTGTTCTCTCTCCTAAACAGAAAAGAGTCCTGACAATAAATGAAACGTGACTGAAGTACTAACTGCTTGTGCTTCTCTTCTCCTGCCTCTTTCTTCTCTATAGTGCTTAGTCCAATATTATATAACCATCTATATTAACTCTTAATCAGCTTACTGATTTTGCTGCTGTAAGTGTTTCTGAGTCAATTCAGTTTTTCTTGTAATGTCTTGTTTAAAGTGTTTTTTTTTTTATTTATTTTTTTTTACCCTCAAATTCGGTTCTTGTGTTTGGGATCCTAGTGACCCTGACCAGTATTAATTTATTAAATAATTAAATAATTGTAATTAAAAGGTCCTCTGACTGAATCAAACTCCAGATCATAAGGGTTAAAGTTATATATTATTTAATAACTGTATAATACAAACACACATTACTGTTCAAAAGTTAAAGAGTTGGTAAAATTTTTATTTTGAATGTTCCTTATGCTTACAGTACATAAGGCAACATCTACTTGATTACAAATGTAGAAAAATTAGTAATGTGAAATATTACGGTTTAAAATAGCTGTTTTCTATTTGAATATATTTAAAAAATTAAATTAATTCCTGTGATCAAAGCTGCATTTTCAGCATCATTCCTCCAGTCTTCAGTGTCACATGATCTTCAGAAATCATTCTGATATATTGATCTGCTGCTCAAGAAACATTTCTGACTATTATCAGTGTTGACAACATTATGCTGCCTAATATTTTGTGAAAAAAAGTCACTATTTAATGCATCCTCGATGAATAAAAGAATTAATTTATTTTAAAAAATTATTATATCATTAAAAAAAAACATTGACAAAAAGGTTGTCCTAGACTTTCATAGTAAGTTTATAAAATCCAATAGAACTTCTGTTTAAACAGAAATGGGACAGAACTCAACTTTTATTTAGAATCTCTCTTTCACTGGTCAGTACCCATCCTGGGAAGACAGGCACAGTCTCCTCATTGTAAATCAAGCAAGAGAAATTCAGAGTTTAGTAAAGTGTTCAACCCCACTCTTTGTCCCCTTTGAAGTTTCAGTTGTTGCCATGGTTACCCAGACAGTACAAATACCCTATACAGCACAAGAAGGCTCATTTTGATGGGGCTGCATAGTGCTCTTTCTGTCCCTTATATTTGAACTCTAAATCCCCCCCCCCCCCCAGTAATGGATTAGATCTCCATACTTGACCATTCAGAGAACTGCTTCTGCCTTAGTAAGACTTCTAAAATAATACAAAAGCATCCATTCACATGACCGCTGCATTTCAGGAGTTATATGTACAGTTACATTAACTGTGTTTGATCCCATTTTAGGTGACACCACATACCTGGATATTTTCCGAGAGTTTTCCCATATGGCATCCCACAATCCTGAGAAGCTGAAACGGAGGAGTGTTCACTTCCGTCACTCCTTCAGGTAGTTAGATGATATCTATTGGGCATCTGTAAAAAAAAAAATTATATATATATATATATATATATATATATATATATATATATATATATATATATACATAAAATATGTTTTTCTTTTTTAATCTAGAGTGTGACCGATCAACTCTTTTAAACTTTGGACACCAATCAAGCTGGAGCAGAAGACACTTTGACTGGCTGATATTATAAGTGTAATGTGGATGAGTGTGAAGGACTTTAAACAATAATTTTGGTTGTCTTGAATGTTTGCAATGATTTTAATGCTATTTTGTATCTTTATGGGGTCAGCTGGTCTAGTCCCCAATGTTTGGTGTTTATTAACCATTGTGAGTAACTGGCACTTAATTAAGCACTAAATGTCAAAGCATTTGTCATTTATGGTTTCACTGTTAAAACGTATAATCAAACAAATCATGCATGAGTGCTTTCTCATTTTATATTTCATCTCAATGCTATTACAAACATCACTATTATTATGCTCTATAATGAAAAATATCCAGTGCTGGTTATTGTTTCTGTTTTATAAAGCCGTTGAAGTGATAAGGAAGCTGTATTTGGAGAATCAGCAGTGATATTGTCTGTTGCTGTAGTGATGAATGTACTGTTTTGTATTCGACTATGCTGGTGTAGTCTATATATTTACAGCCACTATAAATCATTGCAAATTCAAATACAGATATTGTATATTGTCTTTTCAGATGCAATTGATAATATATCATAAAAGTATGGTATTTTGTTAAAAAATGCAAAAACATTGAGTGGACCTTTTGTGGTGGGAAATAAATATGTCAGAACAACCTGCTGGTTTCCTTGGGATAAAATTTTTTACAATTTTGTTGCATAATAACCCTGGGTTATTACATGTAACACATCAGTTAAGGGAGATAAACTTTTATATAATTGTATTGTTACAGTATATCCTCCATAAAAAATGTCATTTTCAGTTTCACAATTTCATGTATTTTGGCTGAAAAAAAAGTGAGTTTGGCCATTAAGATGGGCCAGTCATTTGACAGACAATAAGGACTGAGAGTTGCCTTAGGTGTTCACATGAAGTTAGGTTTGATATTTCAGCTATTCCAGAGGAACGAATCACTCTTGTGAACCGATTCTTTTGTAGTCCGATTAACTGTTTCTTTATAGTGAATTAAATACTGTTCGACAAGTAAACCGATTCCCGAACGAATGAATTGTGTGAGTCGGTTCTGAAAGTGAATCATAAAATTATAGGCCTATACAGTAGGATTCCTAAACGAGTGGCTCTTAAGAGTCGGTTCTTTATAGTGACTCTAACAAACAGGTTCCCGATTCCCGTGAGAATGACTCTGGTGACTCGGTTCTTTAGACCACAATCACTCTGTATAAAAAAAATAGTATTAATGTAGTGTAAATGTTATAATAGTAGTAGCCTATTATAAAGTATTATTTATTCGGCGAGATACTGCATACATTTTTTTTCTTATTTCAAACATTTCTTCATTTTAAAATCCCATTCGTAATTCTAAATCCATATTACATTTCACACGTGAATCCAACTCGCTCATGTTTTTTTATCGGCCCAATCGTTTAAGACATTTATTTTGAAAGGCGTCCGAAGCGCTCTTAAGAACTTTTATTTGCTCCTTTACCTCATCACTTCCTGGTTTTGCGGCCGCCATATTGGCATGGGGAATAGATGACAATTTCACCTTAGCCGAAGAGCTACGTTTTTTGTTATTTTAGAAAGTTTATCAGGAGCGTATTCACTCTGAAATAAAAGGGATATCGATATATCATCCCAGTTTTACCGTGGTGGATCCCGTGGAGGGCGTTGAAAGAGGTGAGACTGAACCGTTAAAAAAAAAATCCACTTCCAGTGTCCGTGCGAGGCTGTGTTTTAAACCCTAGTAAACTATCTACCTAGACAGCATTTGTTGTCATAATGTAAAACTGAACGTTTAGAATGATGATGTCTTGATATGCATCTCACTAGTGTTTAAAACACACTTCTTGTCTATGTTTGAGCGCCCTGTTTACTCCTATCGTTGTTGTTTAGTCATATTTACACCCGGTTTTCAGTGTTATTGTCTTATTTTTGCTACAGATGCAGACTATTAAGGTGTTAATCGCGAAGTAAACATATTTCACCATGTTGTTTTAAATGACAGTTTTTGGAAACAATGTGTTGGCAATTCATGTTAACAGTCATGATCTATGTAGTTTTGATGTATCTCAGGCTATATATAAACTTGTAAATCTTCTGTTTGACATATTTGTCTCATTTATGAGCACTAGGAAGTGTTCAGACTGTATTGTGTAACTGAGAGTGCCATGTAATTTTACAGATGAGCAACAACTTAAACAAGAGGGCCCCAACCACAGCAACACAGCGGTTAAAACAGGATTACCTGCGCATCAAGAAAGATCCAGTCCCTTACATCTGTGCTGAACCTCTGCCCTCCAACATTTTGGAATGGTACATTTGATTTCCTTCAACCACATTTTTTATATGTTATATGCATAGTCACACACAAACTCACTACCTTTCTGAAAGTTTGGAATAATTAACACTTTTTAATGTTTTTGAAAGAAGTCTCTTATGCTCACCAAGGCCGCATTTATTTAATAGAAAAATACAGTAAAAATAGATTATATATTTTTACAGTTTAAAATAGTTGTTTTCAGTTGTAATATATTTTTAAAATCTGATTAATTTTCATTATATTATTATTTTTATATGTTATTATTATTATTTTGTGGAAACTGAGATACACTACCATTCAAAAGTTTTTTTTTATTATTTTATTTTTATTTAAGTAAAATTAATACTTTTATTGTGCAGGGACATATTCAATTGACCAAACGTGTCAATAAAGGCATTTATAATGTTACAAAAGATTTTATTTCAACTAAATTATTTTAAATGTTCTATTCGTCAAAGACTGTATAATGGTTTCCACAAAATAGCAATCAGATAAAAAACTGATAATAATAAGAACTGTTTATAATAATAATAAGAACCATTATTAAAATGTACCAAATCAGAATATTAAAAAGGACTTCTATCACATATTATAATCTACATGAAAGACTTTATATGATTAGATACTACGATGATCTCATCTCTGGCTTACTTCTCTTTCAGGCATTATCTAGTGCGTGGCCCTGAGAAAACTCCATATGAAGGTAATTTCCTACTTTCATTTCACATTAGTGCTTCCTTTTATCAAACTGTGCAGTTTCTGCTTCATTTTGACTTGTCTTTTGTATTTCATAGGTGGCTACTATCATGGCAAACTCATTTTCCCACGGGAATTCCCATTCAAACCACCAAGCATATACATGATCACACCCAACGGCAGATTTAAGTGTAATACAAGGTACACAGCCTCAAACTTTCAGTTTCTTTGTAAGACCTTTATTTAAGCACTAAGGTATGTAAGCTTGGTTATTTTTAAGCTTAAGCTCCTTGTTAAGCAAGGCACAGCCGTCAGTGCCTTACTGCTTGTATGAAATGTTTACTATATAATACAATTATGTCCTTAAAACATTCCTTTATGAAGCACACTCATTAAGTGCCATGTCCATGGTTCAATGCGCTGCAGAGTTTAGCTCCAGCCCTGTGATTTTCTAATGATCCTGAAGACGTTGATGAGCTTGCTCAGGTGTGTTTGATTAGGGTTAGAGCTAAACTCTGCAGGAAAGTGGATCTTCTGGGCTAGGTTTGAGGATCCCTGATGTTAACTAATGTTGGCGTCTGTGGGTGCTACTGCTGCACGCGTTTTCCTTCATGGTTGTTACTGTATTGTGAGTTTTTGCTTAGTTTGAACTCTGAATCGATCAAACAGCATCTACATCTGTTTCTTCAGAAGTCAGATGAACAATACAATTCCTTCATAATGACTTGTGGCGTTCTCTTTCGCTTTCAGGTTGTGTCTTTCCATCACAGATTTTCACCCTGACACGTGGAACCCGGCGTGGTCCGTATCCACCATCTTAACCGGCCTCCTGAGCTTCATGGTTGAAAAAGGGCCGACTCTCGGCAGTATAGAAACCTCTGACTTCACAGTGAGTGTCACGCTGATTTCCAATCACACCGAAGTGCCATTTTTAACTTTTTCTTAAAGGAATAATTGATCCAAGTGAATAAATTATCACAGATTTGTTTTATTTTATTTTCATTTTTGAAAAGCCGTGTTTGCTTTTAATATGTTCCCTGCAGAAAAGACAGTTGGCTTCGCAGAGTCTTGCTTTCAACATCAAGGACAAAGTCTTTTGTGAACTGTTTCCAGATGTTGTTGAAGTAAGTAGATTGCCAGACTTCCTCACAGATGAATACGTGATCAGTAAACACATTCTTATAACAAATATATTAACACTTGATCCCTTTCACCCCTCTTTAAACAGGAAATCAAGCAGAAGCAGCGTATGCAGGAGGAGCTCAGGTCCCGCTCGCAGGCGCTGCCTCTCCCCGATGTGGTGCCGGATGGCGAAGCCCACCATGCGCAAAACGGCCACCTTCCCCTGAACGGGCATCTGCCCCCCGGTGCGGCACACCCACCCGACCTCCAGCAGGTCAACCGTAACCATGGACTCCTGGGTGGAGCGCTCGCTAATTTGTTCGTCATTGTAGGTTTTGCTGCTTTCGCCTACACGGTCAAGTACGTTCTGCGGAGCATCGCGCAGGAATGAATCGCCCAATGAGAAACACCGACCTGAGGAACGAGAGGCTGGTGCTGATCTCACGACCAAAATAGGTAGCGAGAAATCAAAAGGGTTTTCTCACAACCAAATAAAATGAAGCAGTGTCCCGTTAATGAAATTGAGAGCTTGGTGATTTCCTCCACAGTGGCGACGACCAGATCTTGTGTGTAACGGCCACCTAAAGGGCAAGGTCACATGAAATGATGGCTTCATTAACATCTAAGGAAATAAAATTTTAAAAAAGCAAATTTTCTACCTTACCCAATTCCCAGAAGAAGCCAACTTCATATGACTGAAATTAATCCAAGTGGGCTTTTTTAGGGCCTGAATCAGTGTTTGTTGTTTTTCACGTTTCTCATTGATCTTTAAGATTTTAGAATCTGTGCATATAGGGCACAGAGTTTTTAAGATTGAAAGAGAAAAAGCCCAATCTTTCCTTAAAAAACGACACAAGATCATTTCTGAAGTGTCACAGCAATTATTGCTGTGATGAAAATCACTCTTTTATTTAATGGAAATGGCTCAACTGTAAACATGCTTTACCAATAGAAATTTGTTCTTAAATGCATTTGTGCTCGCTTGCACTACGCCGACAGTAAAAAACAGTTAGGCGAGGAAAGACAAGATGTAAAATGATTTATTTGTCTTTTGTTTGTCTGTGATGCAGCGCTCCAGGTGAACATTAACTTTCTTTTAGAAGGGGGCACTGTTGGCCAAAAGAAAAGCTTTTTTTTTTTTCAGGCCATGTAACACTATAAATTGTTTTTGTGCAATATATAGTATTGTCAGGACTACTTGGCTTT
This sequence comes from Carassius gibelio, assembly GCF_023724105.1. Lineage (NCBI taxonomy): Eukaryota > Metazoa > Chordata > Actinopteri > Cypriniformes > Cyprinidae > Carassius > Carassius gibelio. The sequence goes on from NC_068393.1 coordinate 22,184,705, forward strand.
CTTGATACACAGCACTTCTTTTCTTTTCAAGGGTTGTGATTTATGCAATAATTCTTAAGAAATCTAAATATCATTTACATTTTTGTTATTAAGCAGGCGAATATGCATTTAATTCTTACCTTCCCTGTTGTACTGTGAGATCTTTGGTTGTGTTCATTAGGACAAGTACTTTGAGTTGCACAAATAATTGACATCAAAACTTGCAAGTCTAAGTCCAGTTTGCGGAGACCTACATGCACTGCAAAACATCTCTTTCTGGGTCAGAATGGTCGTATTGCTGCTCATTCGGACTGGTGGGGAATTAATGCTCTCTTTGTACCAGTATGTTCTGGTCTCCCAAATTCAAGTGTTCTAATGCCCCCGAATTCTAGCAGTAATATTTTTTTTCAGCACCTCCATGAACAATGTTGATCGATATCCTTTCCTTTAGAGGGGTGTGTTATCAGAGATAGTCATGTTGTGTTTACATTTTGAATAAATAATATTCTGTTAAAGAAAGCAGTCCTTCGTGTGTGATTCAAATCCAGTTCTTGCCATTTGACAGAAGACGGTAATGCAATGTCAGCAGCAAACCAATTCAGTTTTAATAATTGCACTGTCCATGGAGCGGACCTGACTTACATTTAACTGCTGGTTATATATGCTTTATATAAATGTGTATGGGGAAAATAAAATGATTGAATCTTGAATTCAGTTAAAATACCTCGAGACAAATCAATTCTTAGCCTCATACACTTTATAAACATGTCTTTCATTGAGATTAAATTGCTTTTGAACACTCCTAAGCTCCTAAAGATGTACAAAAAAAAAAGTTTATAAAAATTCCCTAAAACTGTTATACACATGCATACACATGCAAATACTAATTATCCAAATTTTATATAATGTATGTAGTTTTATATTTATATCACTTAAAAAAAAAAACAATTTGAAGAACTTTACCATATGAACACAAAATGCGGAAAACAGTAATGCCGCAGCTACAAGACTGCATCGCTGGCATTTCCCCTAACTTGCATTATCTTGTGAAAGTACATCTCAGGTATAATTCAGCTGTCCGACAAATTCCAAATCGTGTTATTGGAGGTATTAATATCATGGATATTAAGTGTAATAACTCCCATATTAAAAAATGTCTTACTCGTGATGTCATCTGTTTTCCAGAAGCACTCATAAAGGGGAAACAATTTTGTATTATACCTTCCACTGAGAAAATATGGTTGGCAACTAATAAACTTTTACTGCCAAATAAGGCAAAGGAAATACATTTTAAGATACTGCATAGGTACAATCCTTGTAACACATTTATTAACAAGTTTAGAAAAGATGTCTCACCAAAATGTTCTTTTTGTAATTTAGAAAATAAAACACGTACATATTTATTTTGTAATTTTACATATTCTGAAGACTTTTAGAAGCAGGCATCTTTACTGGTTTTTACAATAATTAAAATAGATGAATCTATTATCCTTTTTTTGAATTGAAATACTGGATCAGGTGTAGTTGATAACACCTTAAAGTTGATAATTCTTCTTGGGAAGTTCCATTTACATAAATCATAAATGATGTCCATTACTCCCTTCTTTAAGTTTTTGTTTTTAAAGAACGCAAAATATTTTATGACTCATTGATTTGAATTACTAGGAACAATAAATGTATAAAAACATCCTTCATGTAAAATAATTTTATTTGTAAAAAAAAAAAAAAAATACCGTCCATGATGTATATCTATGTTATATGTATCCCCCTTTTTTGTTTATGTTGTGTTAGATTTTAAGTATCTACGTATGTTTGCTTTTGGAAGAGAAAAAATAAAACGCAAAAAAAAAAAGAAGAAGAAGACTGGATCGCAAATTTATGCATCACGTGATACGCGTTCGGCCAATCAGCACTCGATCTCACACCCCCGGAAGTGGAGTCTGTTGGTTAATGTCCTACATTTCTCTCCAGGTCTCAGTGATTCTGTGCGCTGCTCTTGCAGAATATTAATGTGCAACGATGTTGTTGACTGCGCGTTGGACTGTGTCGAACAGTATTAGACACCCGGAAGCTCGTCGGTTCGAATAAAGCGACGTTTTTACGGAGGGACATTTCTATATATATATATATATATATATATTTAAAAAAAGAGAAAACAATGAGGCCTAATAGGAGAAATGAGAAGCAAGTGTCAAGTTGAGGAGTTCAACACAAAGCAGGTGAGCTGCAAAGCTGTAATACTGCACAATGACAGTCGATGTGAGGGTTTGTGAAGCGTGTTGCGTGTATTACAGCGCGTCAGGTTGTGTTTGACACTCAGTCTCGGTTTGTGTTGGCTGCTAATGTACGTACATGTTAATACATGTTTGAAAGATGAATAGTTTGTTTGTGAAACATTTGTCTCCGCCACACCTCTTTTTTTTATCACACATTAGCAACCGTTGCCATGACAACCCCACCCAATTAACTGGCTACATCCATTTCTATAGCAACCAGCCTGGATCAGCAGCTAGAGCGGTTGCTATGGAAACGGAGTTGTCTGGCTCTATTCAGGAATTCAGAAATGTATTATAATTACATGTGACGTGTCTTTTATGATGATCATGTTTTCATTTTTGGATTAAAAGTGATTCTAATATTATTATGGGGCTAAAAGTGCGAAATAAGTTGTTTTATATCTATATTTTATCTATTTAATTAGATATATCTATATCTAAATGGCTAAATGTAAAAAAAATCTAATAAAAGTAACTGAAAAATGTTATATAAAATGTTTAAAGTTGACTGGTAATTTAGAATATTTTTTATTTATTTAATTAATAAGCAGTGCAGTTAGCTCAGTTTGGCTCAGATTGAGTTAAGTTGTCGAAAGTTTTTCATATTTGTATTTTTAATTTTTTATTATTATCTACATTTATAACTATTATTTGTATTATATCACCTTTGCATCAAGTTACAAAAAAACAGTTAACGTTAATGCGAGGGTGTTTCTTAATGCAGCTTCTATGGGAGCGATGGTTATTTATATTTGTTCTCAAAAATTCATAATGGTTTGTAAAAGGTTTTTGAAATGAATTAAATTGATCAAGCCAGGTTAAAAAAATATATAATTTTCTCTTGATCTTTTCTAGGCATGTCTTCTCAAATGCAGGTGTTTTCCTCTCCCTCCGTGTCCTCCAGTGGCATGTCCCGCTCCAAGAAACTGAAGTTGGAAAACCATGCATGGAGCGTGAGCAGCCAGTCAAGTGAGAGCAACTACTACCAGCACAGCCCGAACCAGCTGAATGGCTCCTCCCCCTCCACATCTGGATTCAACCCCAATTACAACTCCTCCAGCCTTGTCTTTCCTTCTTCTGGAGGCTCGCGGGAACAGACAGTGCTACGTGCTGCAGACAGCACCGGCAGCGTCCCAGAGCCTTCATCATCCTCCTCCTCATCATCCACATCCAGTCAACGTGGAAAAGATGTGGGCTCCACCTCTCTGAGATGTGAGGGCTATCAGAAGCAGGGCAGCCTGAAGCGGAAGAGCGAGGAGGTTGACAGCAGCGACAGCGTGCAGATTTTGGAGGAGCTGTCGGCTCCTGTGCTCCCCAACCGTGTGGCTGGAGGTGGAGGCAATGCCACGGCTCAGTCCATCGCTCATTCCACGTCCACCACCAAAAGCAGCAACTCCCACAGTGAGGGCGACTACCAGCTGGTGCAGCACGAGATCCTCTGCTCCGTCTCCAACAGCTACGAGGTTCTGGAGTTCCTCGGCCGGGGAACATTCGGACAGGTGGCGAAATGCTGGAAGCGTGGGACTAATGAGATCATGGCCATAAAGATTCTCAAGAATCACCCGTCATATGCCCGCCAGGGTCAAATAGAGGTGAGCAGTTATTAACCAGTATAAAAACCTTTCCCAGTCATTGTGTTTTTGTGATCAAGTGCTGTAAATGACAAACAAGAAATAAATAAGAGATATTAAGAGATATAAAGCTGCAGTTATGAGAATTAGTCAGAATTGTTAGATCAGTCCCTCCAGAAAAACGCAGATTTTTTTTGTGATTGTTGTGGGCAAAAATCCTTGATTTTGCGGCACGTTTTCATAAAAAATGCGATGGAATATGCCGGATATTTTTGCAATTTTATGCGATGAAATTGCGTGAACTTGCAAAAACTGCGGTTTGATGAAAAAGAGAAAAAAAGTTGATTCCCCCAACACCTTTTTCTCACTAGGCTACTACCTTAATGTAAAGAGTAATTTCTTATTACTTTCTATGATAAGCGAGCATACTAAATCACAGAATATTTAAGTTGCAATGTCTTACTGCAACGTAAATTATTTTACATACTACTAATATAATTACAACTGTAAGTTTTTGGTACTGTTCTGTAACAAAAAAGTGCAATCTTACAACTGTAAAGTTGAATCAACTTCTGAATGAAACTACAACAGTGTTAGTAGCCGAGTGTGAAGGGGGTGTTGGGGGAATCACCTTTTTTTCTCTATTTCATCAAACCACAGTTTTCGCAAGTTCTCGCAATATAATTTGGCTCCACTGTCGTGTAACAAATCGGGAAAGTGCTTTGCGCCTTCTTTTTTCGCGCTTATTTTTGTTGGCAAATAAGAATAATTTGCGCGCTTCAAGTTTCAGCCTGGTTTCACCGCGGGGTTTGCAGATGATGTTCATGTCACGTAATTACGTCACTTCATAAGGTTCCCATGGCAATAGGGGGAAAATGGCGCTTTACTTGTGTGAAGTAAACGCAACATTTTTCAACTTTCTGCTAATATATATGTGAGATTTCTGCAACGAAAATACAGGGATTATGAAATCATGCTAGCCCCACATATTTTGCTTTCTGAAATCGGCAATTTATGCGGCAAAAGAGAGGTGTATTTGAAAAAATGCGACCCCACATAAATATGTGGCCTTTGGCTGATTATCCATTAAATCCAAATCACATAATCGCGTTTTTCTGGAGGGACTGTTAGATATACAGTTGCAGTAAAACAAAAACATACAGTTTTATAAAACAATATTCAGTTGTACTTATGGGAAACCGTTTTAGTTAGGATATAAAGGTGCAATTTAGAGAAATAGTCACATTACAATTGGATGTATGAAGTCACAAATAGCAGTTGTGTGATTATACAATTTCTTATGAGAAAAACGTTTAATTGTGAGATATACAGTCCGAGTTGTGAGATATGATGCTTGCAATTGTAAGATACACAGTCACAATTAGGAGAAATAGTTGCAGTGGTGAGATGCAATCGCTATTTTGAGAAATAAATAGTCACAAATAGTGATAGATGTCTACTGCACATATTTCTAAGATTTGAATCAATCATTGATCATGTGCTTTATACAAATTTGTTTAAATCTACTGAACTCGATCCTGTCCCGTTAAAGGTGAGCATCCTCAGCCGTCTGAGCTCAGAGAACGCAGACGAGTTCAATTTTGTGCGCTCTTACGAGTGCTTCCAGCACAAGAACCACACGTGTCTGGTGTTTGAGATGCTGGAGCAGAACCTCTACGACTTCCTCAAGCACAGCAAGTTCAGCCCGCTGCTCCTCAAGTGTATCCGGCCGGTCCTGCAGCAGGTTGCCACAGCGCTGATGAAGCTGAAGAGTTTGGGTCTCATCCACGCTGATCTGAAGCCTGAGAACATCATGCTGGTGGACCCCATCAGACAGCCCTACAAAGTCAAAGTCATCGACTTCGGTTCAGCGAGTCACGTCTCGAAGGCGGTGTGCTCCACCTACCTGCAGTCTAGATACTACCGGTAAGGAATGTTTGATGTCAAAAGGAAAGGACAAATGGATGTAGGTTTACATTTATGCACTGTAACAATGTACAACAATTCTGAACTGATTAAAGCGAATGCAAGAGAATTATCTTAATGTTACAGACATTGATATTAATATGATACTATTATATGTTTAAAAACTATTATATGTATGAAAAACTCTCTTTAAGCCTAATACAGTTTTATATTTACATTTAGGCATTTGGCAGAAATTTAGTTTTAGGATTTTAGACAGATACAGAGTTTTACATGCTTCCAAAGTTGTATTTATTCATAAATAGCTGTTCCTTTCTCATATTAATGGCTACCAATATTGATCTAATGTTCCTAACAATTTATACAATTGGTAATACAGTGGGTATATGTATAAAAGAACCACCCCCCTTTAAAATGATCACATTTTGTTGCCTTTCAGCCTGAAGTGAAGACAGACACAGTTTTTGTTTCATCCAACATTTTTGGAAATGACACAAATAAAAAATTGCCAATATATTTGAATAATAATCAAATATTAATATATCGGTCTATCACTGATATATCCTTCATCCCTAAATAATTTGTTTATAGTAAATCATATCGATCTCATATATCTCTCTACCTGTCATACTCCACATCTTATACACCTCATAAGAAAACCTGTCAGTGCAATGAAGTTCATTTATTAATTCATTTATTTCCCTTTGTCTGTTGTGGTGCAGAGCTCCTGAGATCATTCTGGGCCTTCCGTTCTGTGAGGCCATTGACATGTGGTCACTAGGTTGTGTCATTGCTGAATTGTTTCTGGGCTGGCCTTTGTATCCGGGAGCCTCGGAATATGATCAGGTCAGTAATAAGGTTTCATTTGCCTGAATTTAATCAGTTCTGTGCTAAATCAATTCGTTTTATTCCAAATTCAATTGAGACGGCTATCAGTAGATTTGGTAAGTGAAACACATCTGCTGAAAAGCCATGCCAGTGGCATTATTCTTAAAACTGACATCATTGGCTGATATATTAGTTTATTGCTAGCAAATAATCTTATAAAGCAACTAGTTACCTTTCTCTGCATACACTACTTGGCTGCAAACAACTGTCCACAATGTGTCCATCTGTGAAGAATGAGTGTATAATCTACATTTCATGTATGTATGCCTGCAGATTCGGTACATTTCCCAGACTCAAGGTTTGCCAGCTGAGTATCTCCTGAGCGCTGGCACTAAAAGCAGCCGTTTCTTCCACAGAGGCCCAGACTCCAGTTACCCTCTCTGGAGACTCAAGGCATGCCTCGCTTAAAGCACTGCTGGCTATTTTATGTTCTAAGGCATCCGCTGTCAATGGATGATAGAACGCTTTCCTCACTGATGTGTTTCTGTTTTTAGACCCCCGCAGAGCACGAGGCAGAGTTTGGGATAAAGTCTAAAGAGGCTCGCAAGTACATTTTCAACTGCCTTGACGACATGATGCAGGTAGTGTTGTGTGTACAATAATGTGTGAAGAACTCACTGATACAAATGATAGAATGAGTAAATGTTAACAGACTGGATTCAAAACTAATGAGGTAAAATATAACGGTGAAAAGTTGTGTATTTTCAGCCAAGACTTCTGTCTTATTCAACTCGACAACATCACAAAGAATCAGAAAAATAAGTATTTATTCTGTGACCACCAATTTTTAACGGCAAAAAACCTCTTAAAAAAATGGATGAGATTTCATTCTTTCCGAATAACATAACATAATAATAATATATAGAGAGAATTTAAGTGTGCGGTTAAAAACAAGCCTAGAGTGCCATCTGGTGTTAAAAACCGATTCGAGAGAGAATCATGATGCATTCTGAAAACCTCAGAACCAATCCATGGATCGTGATGCATCGATTTATTGTCCCAACCCTAGTATATATAGCAGTGCCTATTTAAAGTATACCTATTATGCAAGAATCACTTTTATAAGGTTTTTAAACACAGGTGTCTGGCCACAGTGTGTGAAAACAACCAGCCTATAACGGTAAAAATCCACCCACTAATTTTTTTATAATCCCAATAAATCATAAACAGTCTTTCCAAATGAAAAGTTTCTTATTTCTCCCTAAATTGATGTCATGCTAGGGAAAGTCCCACCTAGACCCCGCCCTGCGTGAGAAGCAGCAGTCTGCCATCACTGACAAACACAAAAAATGGCACGTTTTGGCTCATACCCTAAAAGTGACTATTTCAACAAGCTATGAAAAATGATCTGTTATGTATTTTGAGCTAAAACTTCATATACACACTCAGACACTCAGACACATCTTGTAGAAAATAACAACACTATTCAACACCTTGGTTATCCAATCACAAATTTGCATATTAAATTCCAGGTACAGCTGCAAAACAGCCTGTCAGTTTTTTCTAGGTTTCTTTTTCTTCATTATGACTGAAACCTTGACTAACATTATGAGTAGACTCACTGTAACATGTTAACCTAAGTAAACTGGATCAATGCCACTGTGTTTTTTTTTATTAGTTACCTAAAAATCAGTGCAGACTTTTAAATACTTCCTTATGTCACATGACGTCTTTGATCATTTATTTATTTATTTATTTATTTATTATTTAATATTTTATTGCCTGGTGTAAGTAAGTTCTCTCTCACACTCCAGGTGAACATGACTAACCTGGAGGGCACAGATATTTTGGCAGAGAAGGCTGATCGGAGGGAGTTCATTGACCTGCTGAAGAAAATGCTAACTCTAGACGCAGACAAGCGGATCACGCCTACCAAGACCCTCAACCACCCGTTTGTGACGATGGCTCACCTTCTTCACTTCCCACACAGCTCACAGTAAGCCCTGTTGTTTATTTGTTGATTATAAACTTATAATGTAGATATAATAGCCAAATCTCTCCCTGTACTCCTCTGAAGCACTAACACCAGTGCTGCCCTCTCTTGTTTTGTAGTGTGAAGTCCTGCTTCCAAAACATGGAGATCTGTAAGCGCAGGTGTACTGCCTTCGACAACAACAAGAACCTGTTTGCCAGCCACAATACGCCCAGCGCAGCCGCCAACCTCACCGTCACCTTCAGCAGTCAACTCAATCAGCACAGTCAGGTGTGTGATACTGTACAGATGCATTATGGTCTATTTCTCACAAAGACTTCAGAAGACCTGCACTATAGCTGTGTTATTTTAGTACTATTCCTATGCTGTTGTAGTATTCATATGTAGTTTTTATTCAATTATTTTCAGGTCTCATTTTAATTTGACTTTAATTAATTTTAGTCAAAAATACGTATTTTTTATGTTTGTTTGTTTGTTTTTTGCTTTTTAAGACTTAAACTTATTTCAGTTAATTGCCAAGGCACGTTTCTGTTTTGAATGTAATTTTTGGTTCTTGATCTAATATTTATATTTCATTTTATTTCAGCTTTATTTCAGTTACCAAAAATGATTATGAATACTTTTAGTTAAAACACTGGAAAATCTGCAACAAGTCGGATGAACTGCTTATATGGGGTTGATTTAGTTTTTTCGGGGAGCTTGACAGATGTGGTCATGCATGAGTTGTCTGCATAAAGAGGTCGGAAACAACATGATGCTGAGCTGCTTTAAACAACATTAGAATTGTCATTAATAGATGAACTATTGCTTTAAAGCATAGTATGCATGCTATATTAAGGTATTTAGTGATGTTTCTGTGCTTAGTCAATGTTGTTAAGAATCTCCCTCTCTTTCCGTAACTGCCAGATGGCCTCCACGGGTGGCCAGTCCCTTTCTCTTAGCAGCAACGTCCCTTTACTGAACTACCAGCCTGGTCTGTACCAGCAGGCCACTATAAATATACCAGGCTTGGCTCAGCAGAGTGTGCCATTGCAGGCTCGCCCTACTCAGCTGTGTGCCCAGACTGAGCCCTTCCAGCAAACCCTCATTGTGTGCCCTCCTACCATCCAGGGTGAGCCTGTACCCGACCCCTTTTACCCAACCCCACCGCTTTGTCCTTTAGACTCTTGCTGCTTCCAAGTGCATTTGAACTGAATCACACATGTTTGATTGACCAGGGCTGCAGACCTCCAATAAACACGCTGGATATCCAGTGAGAATGGACAACTCTGTACCCATAGTGCCCCAGAACCAGTCCACCCAGCCTCTACACATTCAGCCCAGCATGCTCACACAGGTAGGCATCATGTTTGTGTGTTATCTATTTTATATGATCCTTGTTTCTCTGTTCTTGTGAGTTCCTCCCTGTTAGCACACTGGCCTTTATGAGTATTATGTCAAAATCCTTTTGAGTCTGTATTTCGTTAGCCGATATTCAGAGTGGGTGCATCATGAACTCCAAACACAGACTCGTTCCAGGAAAATATCGTCGTCCGCTGGCATTTATAGTAAATATGATTAAACCAGGATCATTTCACATGCACGCTGCACTTAACAAACACCAAATATTGAAAATGGGTCATCTGCTCTGTTGAAGTTACAGTTTCTGTTTACGCTAACTATCTTTTGAAAATTCGGGGTTGGTAAGATTTTTTTAAATGCTTTTAAAATAAGTCTCTTATGCTCACCAAGGCTGCATTTATTTGATCAGTGATACAGTAAAAACAAGAATATTGTTAAATATTATTTTAATTTAAGACAACTTATATTCCTTTAATGGCAAATAGAATTTTTTGTTATCCTTCAGAAATCATTCTATTATGCTGATTTGTTCCTCTTGAAACATTTCTTATTATTATTCATGTTGAAAGAAATTTTGTAGATTAATACATTTGTGGAAACCATGATACACATTTTTTTCAGGATTCTCTGAATAGAAAGTCCAAAATAAGAGCATTTATTTGAAATAGAAATCTTTTGCAACATTAAAAATGTCTTTTTAATGTCACTTCTGATTCATTTTTAATGCATCTTTGCTGAATGTAAGTATTTTAAAAAAATCTTACTGATCCAAAATGTTAGTGTTTTTTTCATCCAAGATTTCTGTCTTAGCTTTTCATTACAATGAATTGGAGAGAAAGGTCAAAGGCATGCATTTATTGTGTTTACCAGCCATTTTTAATCAGTGACTTAGGAAAGCCCTGAAAGAAAAGGGTGAGATTTCAGCAAAACCAGTTAAGTTGATGCAATCAGGATGTTTCAGGTCTCTTAGTGAGTCGCTGTCTTTACTGCCAAATGATATTGATCTGTTTTGTATTTGACATTGTTTTTCTTCATTCACAATAATGACATGGTGGAAAGTCTTGGCGAGTTACTTTCTCCGTCAGCCCAGCCATCGTTTTGTAACCGCTCCACCCTTTCCTCCATTCTCAGTTCCTCCACACATCCCTCTATCCCTTCCCCAACCAGAGCAGCAGCACGCCGCTGACGGTGGCCTCCCTGCGTCTTCCAGTGGCGGGAATGACGCCGCTGGCTTTGGGCTCGCGCGGTCTGGAGCAGAGCGCCACCATGCTGGTAAACCTGTGCCCTGCAGTGTGATGCCTTACTCCTCTTCTCCCTTCCTGCCCCTCTTTTTCTTTTGCCTTTTTTCATGTTGCATTTCTAGGTCAAACTTCTGAATTTAATTCGATTTTTTTTTAAAGATAGTGTACCACACAGTAATTTTTTTCTATTGAGTTGTTTTCATGTGCAGCATACTAAAATACTATGCGACCTATACTAGTGCTTTCTGAATCATCTAGCTCACTTAAGCTGTTAAGTTATCATTATTTTTGTTTCATTTTTTAAGAAATCCTATTTTAATAATAATATTTTTTATAATAATAATAATGCAATTTTTATCAATTCTGTTTTAATTTATTATTAATAATAAAATAATACTTATAAAAAAAAACAATTATTTTTTAATTAAATTTTTTTTTAATATAATTTCTGAAGAAGTTTACAGATATGTATAGAAGCATTCACTTGTGCATTTATGTACATGCACAGACGGGGATTCTGACTGAAAGCATCACAGGTTCCTAATGTTAATTCTGTCCACACTGCTGTTACTCCATGATGTGATTTGAAGCTATCAAATGAATTGATGTGATTTGCTCTTTGCCCTGTTTGTTTTGTCTTCTTTCCTCATCTGTCAATCTTGATTTAACAAGGTGGTTTTCCTCTTGGACTCGTGCTGCATCTCTTCTGGGCCCCAGGGCTCTATCCAGTGAAGCATGGCTGCTTGACTCTATGCAATCCAAATGATTTCTCTTTCCACAGACCCACTCTTGTGGCAACAAATGTCTCCCATTGACTCATTCTCCTTTTTTCCTTCCACTGCTAATCATTTCCTCTCTATGCAGATAAATGGACTGTCAACTGTAACTCGTCACTTGTTTTGCTTTGGAGTTAAATTCCCTGCGCAGTTGTTGTTTTCTTGTGAATTTTGCACATTTATTCTTCTCTTTATAAACGACTGATCTGCTCAAACTCTTATGATTTTCTGACTCCTGTTTCCCCTTTAAGCATCAAAGTTTCACGATTAGTCAAGTAACATAATTGAGATGAAAATTGAAATCGACTTTCTCACGGTGTTGATTTGTTTAAATGAAGTTATGCATGATTTTAAGAGCTTTTAGGACAGGATCTGCTTTTGACGTATGACAGGAAGAGATCGAATGCAGACAGACTCTGACGCTGAATGTGTTTATTATGCATCTGTCACTCAAAGTGCATTAAAGGCCTGTTTACACCAAAACTCACAGCAAAAAGAGCAAAACGCAACGATATGAAAAGCAATTATTGACAAAATATTAGTGTGTGTAATCCATATTTATACCGTACCTGCCCAGCACCATTTTATTACAAAAGCCTTGCTTTGATCGCAAAAATTCACCTTTATAGTCATAATTTAGTTTACTGAATCACGGTTCACCTGTGTTTGACAATAAAGCTTGTGACCTGAGTGTGATCAGGCCTTGTTGCACTAAATGAATAGAGCTGCTGAAATGCAAGTAGATTTGAGTTTCTTGTTTTGTTCATTTGTCTTCATCTCTCTGTGTGTGTATGTGTGTGTGTTTAGCAGGGCTGGCCAGCAGGGACCCAGCAGATCCTCATTCCCTCTTCATGGCAGCAGATGTCAGGCATGGCCATGCACAATCCCAGCCAGCCTGTGCTGTCCCACTCACCCATGAGCTCTCTGCTCTCGGACAACACCACCCAACAGAACAGCAGCTGGAGGTCAGAACCGACCCACAGCACTTTACACTTCAGGTTCTGTTGCCAAGCTGAATTCAGAACCATCAAGTCGGAGTTGTGTAAAACCTTTACTATGGTGCTGTGCTTGAATATGAATGCATCTGGCATGTGCTGTAAAGGAGAATCTCAAAAAATTAGTAATAAAAAAAAAAAAGTAATAATGATATCATTTATTTAAATATAGAATATTTTAAATATTTCTCTGTGTGTGATTATAATATTAGTAGTAGTATTAATAGTAAGAAATATGGTATTATTATTATTATTATTATTATTATTATTATTATTATTATTATTATCTATATGGTTATTATTATATAACATTATTATTATTATTATTATTATTATACAACATTATTATTTAAATTATTGTGATTATTGTATTGTTGTTGTTATTATTATTATTATTATTATTATTATAAGTCAGCTCAAGATAGAATTTAAATATTAGTTATATAATTAAAAATAAAAATATTTTATTTACATTTAAATATATATATATATATGTATACACAATTTGTAAACAATACAGTTAGAATTAAAAATGTACCGTTTTTCCTTTAGATTTGAAGGTGAAATATGACCTGGGACGGTTCTTGACACGTTTTGCTTGATTCACATGTGCTTTGCTGTCTGATTAGAGTGTTAAAAGCTTCAGGTTGTACTTGCGTTGATGACGAAAAAGCATTTAGCAAATGTACTAAGTGTGAATATAACCTAAAAGTGATGAACTGGAATATTGCACCCAGCTGTTCCCGGTAGAAATCTTTGCAGATTGACACTGTGACTATGTTGCTGCGAACTGTTATGTAGAACAACGTGCTGCTGCATTGAAAACTGAATTTTACAAATTGCAAGTAGCTGATGATCAATTACAATTCTCAAAACAGCATGCATTTAATACACTCTGCCAGGGGTCGTGGAGGTCAGTGCGATGGGACGCAGCAGGGCTCTGCACAGGGGTGTAGCGTGAGCACACAGCCCTCCCACACAAAGGCAGCCAGCAGTCGTACACAGCAGAGTGGAGTAAAGAGGTCAAAGGGTCGACATGCTGAGAGCAGAGCCAGGTAACGCTCTTAATGAGTCTCAGAACAAGCTACCATCTCAAGATTTATCATGAAAACAAGTGTCTGGATAATAGATCGGAAAACGTACCTTTCAAGTCAGACTGTCCAAAATATGGTACTGTTTTCTGTCTTTGTCACAGACCCACATCCTCCCAGCAGCCGACTTCTTCAGTAGCGCATAACTGTGGTGATGTGTCCCAGCCCATCATCATCTCGGACACACCGAGTCCCGCTGTCAGCATCATCACCATCCACAGTGATACTGAGGACGAGGACGACAGGAAGTTTCCTCCTGAAAGGTGCAGCATCACTTTCACATCCCAACCACAACTCTTTATTTTAGGTGTTGTGTGTGTGTGTGTGTTTGTATATATAGTTAATTTAATGCAACATTATTTTTCTTGTAGAAATATCTTAATTTTGCATTTGTTTATTTATTTTTTCTATATGGTATTTATATGTATTCCAAAATGTACTAATTGTAATAAAACGAATTACTAATTGGGTAATCTTAGTAAAAAAGATTTATTCAAATAAATGAATGACAATAAAATTAAATTAATAAAATGTATAATTTTATTCAGCAAGGATGCATTAAACTGATCAAAGTTTCAATAAAGACAAAAAATTATATTTCAAATAAATGTTGTTCTTTTGAATTTTCAATTCGGCAAATATTATCGAAAACAATGTATCTCAGTTTCCACAAAAATATTAAGCTGTTTTCAACATTGATAATAAGAAGAAACATTTATTAAGCACCAAATTGGCATATTAGTATGATTTCTGAAGCATCATGTGATTCTAAATATTGGAGTTATGATGCTGAAAATTCAGCTTTGCATCACAAGAATAAATTACATTTTAAATTAAATATATATATATATATATATATATATATATATATATATATATATATATAAATAAAAAACTGTTCTTTTAAATGGTTATAATATTTAGCAACAGGTTTTTTTCATGTTTTTACAGCCTTGGTGGGTATAAGAGACTTGGTTTAAAAGCATGAATTGAAGTTGTTCTTCTCTTGTGTGACAGCTGTAGTGTGAACCAGCGTACAAACGTCATCAGCTGTGTGACTGTCCATGACTCCCAGGACTCGGACTCGTCCACCAGCACCCCTCTCAGCCCCAAATGCCTTCCCAACTACAGTGAGAACAACACACACTCCAAGTCTCTAGCCGTGGTCCCGCCGTCAGTGAAAACACAGCTCTGGGATGGAGCGTCAGGAGGTCCGTGAGACTCATTCAGACTTTTAATCATCTAAATACCGAGCTTTGATTAATTAAAGGGACCGCATTCTACAATCCAGCCTTTTCCCTTCAAGTCCCTTCATGATAAACAAAGCTTCTGCACCAAAATCAGCCGCAGTTAGTTTTAAAGGACCATTTTAGAATTAACCAGGATTTTTGTTGTTGCTGTAACTGTTTATAGGAAAGTCCCCTCTGTTATGATTGATTCACCTTTTCGCATGTGAAATGAGTAAAAGCAAGTTGCTGAATATTGAAAAGACATGGATATACATATGGAAGTGGTCATATGATAATGTCATGGTTGTACAGATTTGGTTGTAAAAAAAAAGTTCTGTACCTCTAGAGCAACGTACTAATGGTTCTGGAAAGTCAAAGAAAGGAACGTCCTCACAGTCCAGCGACCGGCATCAGAGAGCAGCATCAAACAGATCTCAGCCTCTCAACCTGAGCCAGGTACATCTCTGCAGGTCCACATCACACTGACATCTGATTGAAACTTTTGAAATGTCTGTTAGCTTTCAGGTCATCTAAAGTCAAACGTTTAGGAACGTTGTTTTTTGTGTGTGTGTGTGTGTGTGTGTGTGTGTGTTTTTTTTTATTGATTCTAATATTAATATTAATAATATTTATTCAACAAGGATGCATTCAATTAATCAAAAGTGAGATTAAAGACATTAATAATGTTATAAAACATTTCAATTTCAAATAAATGTTACTTGAAAACTCTATTAAGTGAAGAATCCTGAAAAAAATGTGTCATGGTTTCAATAAAAATAAATATTTATTTGAATATTTTTTCATTATTATTGTCTTATTATGATCAATGTTGAAAACCATTTTGATGCTTAATATTTTTGTGGAAACAGTGAGACTTTTTGGATTCCCTTATGAATAGAAAGTTCGAAATAAATATTAGAATTATTTATTTGAAATAGAAATGTTTTGTAGTAAGTGTCTTTACTGACACGTTTTTGATCAATTGAATGATACCTTGCTGAATATATATATATACATATACATACATACTTTAAAAAAAAATCTTACTTTCACTTTAATCAGTTTAAAACATCCTTGCTAAATAAAGATTAATTTAAGTATCTTAAATTATTAACTATTAAGTATTTAAGACTGGAATAATGGCTGCTGAAAATTCAGCTTTGCATTAGAAGAATAAATTACAATTTAAAATATACAAAAAAACAGTTAAATTAAATTGTAATAATATTTCATATTATTACTGTTTTACTGTATTTTTGATCAAATAAATGGAGCCTTAAGCATAAAAGACTTATTGTATCTTTGACTGGTAGTGAATCTGGATCAACTAACTGTTTCAACTGGAAACACTACATCTCATGGCAACATCACAGTTTCATGGCAGAACTTGGCGTATTTTTTTTAATATAGCTTTTTTCCAATCGAGTCATGTAGTGATTCTTTATGCTTTTGATTCATTCGACAGGCGCAGCAATCAGTGATGTCATCCCACGACCGTGCAGGGGGCGGATCCCTGAGACGCCAGCCCACCTACCCTCCTACAGGCCCCTCCCACTCTTACAGGCTTCATGAAGCATCGCTCTTCGGCTCTGCCTCCAGTCTGTATGCATACCCTGCATCTGCAGCCCTGGCCTCAGTGTCGCAGGCCGTGGACCAGCTGCACAATTCAGCCGCTTCCTCCTGTTCCTCCTCCTCCTCCGGCCGGCACACACGCCCCACCGGCCCATACTCAGCATCTCTGAGCCTTCTGCAGAAGAACAGTGCCATGGGCATCATAGCTCCGTACCAGCAACAGCAGCTCTCCACACCGTCCTATCAGCGGCCTGCGGCGTTTCCCCTCAGCCAGAGGAAACTCAACCAGTACCGCTACCTGTGAGGAGCAGCCGTCTGAACGTGCTGTGACATATGGGTAATACCAGAATGGTGTCATGGATGTTTAAGTGGAAATTTCATTTTAGCTTCTTCTTTTAGTGTTTTATTTTCTTTAAAGCATTTCAGTGGATCACGTCTTGCATTTTAGATAATTTCAAACCATGTTATAATCACAAAACACTGAAATGGTTTTTAAACTATTTCTTAAAGGTCACGTTTTTCGTATTTTTTTTTTAAGCTTTGATTGTGTTTACAGTGTGCAATATAACGTGTTCATATTTCGCGTGTAAAAAAACAGTATTTTTCACACAATTCACCTATCGGTATATCGCTGTGTTCACTGTCATAAAAACGGGCTGATGACTTCCTTGTTTTATAAAGTCCCTCCTTCAGAAATACTTAACGAGTTCTGATTGGGCCAGCGGTTCCTGTGTTGTGATTCGACAGCAGCTGAGCGCGCACTGCCATCCTGGAACCGCGATTGAGCTAGTTTTGAGATGCAAGTGGGCAGGAGCATGTGCTGGAGATGTATTTATAGTCACAGGAGCGTTTTTACTGACGAGATGCGCATGAAAATCGTTACAGAAACTGTTAAACGCACCAACTTAAATAATAAAATACACTTACCGGTTGTGGTCCATAAACGACGCCTTCTCCAGACAAAGAGGGAACTGCTCCATCTTTCAAGAATAATCTTTGTGTGAATCCGGCATTAAACTGATTGAGATTGAGGAAGCTGTCCTCAGCAAAATGTGCTGCACATAGTTTTACATGTGGATTATAATCTTCAGGAACCGAGTTAAACATAAATTGTAACCATTGATCTCTAAGTACAGCGTCCCTGGGAAGCCCAAACAAAGATGTGACTTATTTGACTGGACTGATATTATTTTCAACATAATGCAAAAAAAAATCTTATTTTTATTCTCAAGGTAAAAAAAAAAAAAAATATATATATATATATATATATATATATATATATATATATATATATATATATATATATATATATATATATTAATTTAATTGGTTTAAAAAAATAAAAAAAACGTTTAATTTTAGTAATACTTATAAAACTTATTTTATTTTTATTTTTTTCCTGCAAAATCTGCTTATGCTTTGGATAAAAACAACCGTTATCATCATCATCATCATTATTATTAAGATTTAAATTATTTTATATTATTTATTTTCTTTAAAACTGAGAACCTTTTGCCCCAGTTGATTCTTAATGCCATAATGCAAAAATATAATTCTTATTACTTTAAGGTAAAAATTATAATAAATAAGTACTTTTATTTAAGCTTAATTTTTTTTCTTTAAATGTTTACGGTTTATTTAAACCAGTATTGTTTTATTTTATCCAGTAAGCAGTATGCTAGTATTCCATTCTGAATGAAGCCCATGTTAAACAGACACCTCTGAAAAATGTTAATGATATTTCAAATAGGCCACTTCTTTAAATAATGGAGGGATGTTATTGAATCTGGAAATCAGAGAATTAAGTTCTGTTTTTTATGTTTAAGCTGTCTTTGGGATGTCCATCAGCAGACTGATTAAATTATAATTGTAAACGTTTCATTGACATCTGCCCGATTATAAAAACAAAATCTGTTGAAATGATACATAAATTGATGTCACTCTGACAACACTAAAGCATTCTGTTGGCAGACTCAAATTTTATATTTGGGTGGTTACGTTTGCAACATTTTTAAGTGGTGGCAGCATGACACAGGATGTCATCCCTGCTGTTTATTAGTGACAAGAAACTGAACTGAAACTAGAACCTGAAGCCAAATTACAGGAGAAAGTGAGCTAAATATGGTCGCATCCATTTTATATATCAAACTTATGATGAAATATATTCTTAGTTAAAATGAGATTATCATTTAAAGGTCTTGTTTGCTTAATCACAAAATAACCATAAGAACGTAATTTAAAATAATAGTTTTCATATTATGTTTTATAAGTGACATTTTACTACCATATACATTTTGTGTCAGAGTTCTCTGTAGTTGCACACAAAATAAGTAAGTTTCCGCTTTCGAATTAAACTTCTGTTGTGCTTTATTTATTTACTGAATATGTGTGGACTATTAATGATATACAGTATGTCTCTGTTTTTATTTAATCTGATAATAATTGTGCTTTCATTTAAATCCGTTTAATTCTCTTCAATTTTGTATTATTATTGTTTTTTATTCTACTAGCAAACATGTTTATTATTCGATTTGTATTTTATGTGTTTTCTCCATAGCTTAAGAGTGAATTTGTCAGTGTGAATTGTCAGGATGGTTATTTGTAATTTGTTCTGTAATGTTGTCAGAACAATATAATGTCTCAAAGATGATTGTGTGTGTGTGTGTGTGTGTGTGTGTGAACTTGCCCTGTTCACACAGTGAAGTCAGAGCAGGGCCTCATAGATTATCAGAATATTTAGATAGCGCTTAAACAGATGGTTAACCTGTTAGCTGTTCATCTCTGTTGATCTTAGAGCACTTTGTGTGTCGTTCTGAGCTTGTCTCGTAATGTTGCTGCGGTTCTTGGCTTTGGTGCAAAGATGGCTATTTATACTGTTTTATCACCGTGTGATGTGGAGTGCAGAGTAGATGAAATCACAATAAACTTTCATCCAGAACACAGTGTGTGTGTCTGAGTAATCTGATGAATGAAGCTGCTTACTACACTCGTAGCGCTGGCTTTATTTTAGAATCTCTCTAAGGGGGATGCATTTTGGTGATAATCCATTGTCGGTGGCATTTTTAGAGCCAGTTTGGCTTTTCTCTGGCTAAAACTTACTCCAAAAAGCATTTAAAATAGCTAATATGCATGCAATAAAACAAGGCAGTGCTTTTACTAATGAGATTTCGAAAATCTTTCTGTACAGTTGTAGTTATTGGATGCAATCAATTAAAAAGGCTGTCAAAATGATTCATCAGTGAATCGCATCCAAAATAAAAGTTGTGTCTTCTTATATGTTTGTGCATTGTGTATATTTAATATTTATGTATGTGTGTGTGTGTATATATATATATATATACAGTGTACACACACATATGTAAACAACACAAACTTTTAATTTGGATGTGATTAATTACAGTTAATATAGAAAGAAAGAGAGAAAGACTTCTAAACTTCTAGTTTTCTAGGCCTGAGAAAACCATTTAAAATATATTTAAAAAATTGTGACTGTTGGAGCCCTATACTAATACTAATTCTCAACAAATAAGGCCAAATATTATGCAATATGCTTACCAGGATCTTTAACTCCTAAGTAAATATGAGCATGTGGGAAAACACAGCCATAACACGTTCAAATAACATGCAGTATTATCATCACAGAACATGACTGAACAGTGTAGACTCTGGTGCTGCTGTGTGTGGATGTTTCAGCGGTGTGACATTGTGACAGGACTCACAGTGGGCTCCTGGCGTCGACACACATCTCTCAGGTGAAGGCTTGTGACAGACACTGTGACCTCTGCAAGGGCCCCCCAGTGATAGTGGCACCCAGGAGACCTCACGCTTGTAACCTGAAGTCATAATCTATGAAGTACTAAAACAAAGCTGCCTCAGATCAAGGTCAGGACACAGCCTGAGGAGCTGAAGATGCTTGTTGATCTCACAAGTGCAAAACGTTCCTGAGAGTACAGACTGCAAAACAGCATAATACTGAGCCATGACCAACAAAAATATTCTGTATTATTACATCATATAAAATACATTGCACCTGTTATGTATAACGCTACCAGTGGAACCCACATGAATTCACCAAGCTGTTCTCTCTAATGCTAAAATTCCAATAGTGTAGTGATTTATGAAGCACAATGCACTCAGAAGTTGTTTTCAAACCAAGCAACTTTCTGTTGCTCAACGCATTTGTCAAAATCTTTTGTCCTCACACCAAATTCCTGTATTCCTGGATTCTTAAATGACTGGACATCACTGGACAATGCTAAATAAATATGACCACAGCTTTACACTGAAAAAATTAAATGACTTCTTTAAAGAAAATTCTAGGGTTAATACATTAAGCGTAATGGAGGAAATCTGTGGCATTGATTACCATTAAATTAATTAAAATGTCCTTTTTTCTACACAAAAACAATAGAGAGTGGAAATCAACATTGACTTAAATTTTGTCGACTGAGCTTAAAGGGTTAGTTAACCAAAAACTGTGTTTTACTCACCCCCTTGGCATCCTAGGTGTACATCTTTCAGATGTGTTGCACTGCATCAGTCCAAGAGAATTTTAATAAAAATCTCATCCATTAACAAAAAATTGTCTCATATGGCTCCGGGGGTGGACAAAGGCCTCCTGTAGTGAATCGATGGCTTGTGGGGGAATGACGGATGAGGTCAGCTTTGCTAAAGTATGGAAAACAAATGGTGGTTTTCACGAGACTCACTGGTGCATGTGCAGCGCTGACCTCCATACGTCATCCTCCCGGGACTGCTTCTGTTTTACAACAGTGTGCGCAAGCTAGATTAAAGTGATTATTACATTTTGAATATGGATATTTTTCTTACTTTGTTCACCCCTGGAGCCATATTTTTAATGGATTTGCTTTTTATTAAACTTTTCATGGACCGAGTGCCATTAAACAGCTCGAAAGATCACAATTTTTTAAATAACTGACTGAATTTGTATGAAAGAAGAAAGTCATATATACCTAGGATGACTTCAAGGTGAGTAATTTATGGGTTAATTAATTTTGGGTGAACTTACCTTTAAAGAAGAAGCGCATGAGTTGCATGGACTAGTTTTAGTGTCATTTTTAAAGCATGATATTGTAAATCACCACCTTCTTTCTGACTGTCAGCGAAACATCTTTGTGTTCAACCGATTAAATAGAAGAAAGAGATATGAGTTTGAAACATCAGAGGGACATTTGTGTGTGCGTGTGTGTGAACATGTTGAAATTGCAATCTATATTTAAATAAACCAGTAATTGTATGCATTCATAATCATATAGATTGAACTAATAGAAAGAAGAATATAATATGGATCAGTGTCTGCTTTTTGCATACTAAGGTTAATCAGTTGTTCCTTTCAAATTAAGCTGCATTTAGTCATTAGTCTCTTATTTGATAAAATTGCTTGAAATTCAGTTTTGTTCCAATTCAAATGAAAGCTCTATATGTGATGAGCCATTGCTGAAAGGTTACATTCCAAACCGACAACAAAAAAGTAGTATAGGTGTGTATCTGTAAGCCACTTAAATGAAGAAAAGCCTGTGTGATGATGCATTTCACAAACAGCAGATGAATAGAAGTGTTTATTCAAACGAGCACCATTCTGAATAAAACAAATTCATCATGTCCATGTGTCGAGGAGGCATAAAACTCTACCCTCATGCAAAGGTCACTGTAAAATGTACAGGTATCTTTATTGCGGAGAAGATCAAATTCTTTTAAATGTTTACGTCTTTTTATTCTCTATATAATCTTATTGATTCTTATTGCACCCTCCCCTTTGATATATTTTAGCATGTAACAATTCATATCTCGTTTCCCTGGTTTTTGTGTCTTGATCGTTTGGTTATGGTCGGCTTTCTTGCTGCGTCAGAAGCATCCGTAAACATCATTTACAACAATAGTTCCCTATTATGGGTTATCATATACATCAAACGTCGATGTCACTTCATGTACCATTCTCTCTTAGAAAATCAAAACGTTTTAAAAACCGTATCGATAAAAAAACAACACCGTCGAGGAAATCCAACTTAAAAAATGCAATAGTGTGCTAGATCATGAGAGAGTCTCGCCAACAGAAACTCCAGGAATTAATGGCGCCAATGTCCTACGCATTGTTTGTGTGCATTCTTGTCCGTTATGCAAGGAAAATCGTGATCATTGCGTCTTTTGGAGCCTAAAATTCGTCTTTGTTTCTGTCTCCGACCTCATACGGTCGTGACTCGCATCACCACCTCGCGGTTGGTGGCGGTTCCGAGCCGCGTGTCGCTGGGCCGCAGCTGGCTGAGGATGTGGAGGATGGTGTAGCCGCAGTGGTGGTTGAGGATAGTCCTTAGCCGGCGCACTCGCTGGCGCCCCCTGCTGCCGCTGGCCAGGCCGTGAGGGGTGCTGCGTGCACCGCGGATGCCTGCCTTACTGCTGGAGCTCACCGGGTCTCCCAAGTCCTTCGACTTCTCATAGTTCAGTACTTTCCACTGCTGGTTTACAGCCTGCCATCGCTTGAAGATTCTGTACACGGATGAGCCCTCGTGGATTATGAGGCCTGTGAGGAATTAGAGATTAGTGGATGTTATTGACTCATCCATAAAAATATGGACATTCACTATCACTTTACAATAATCTTCAGTTTGTCAGTACAAACTGCAACAACATTTCTGACAGCATCAGTTCATCTAGGTTCGTATTATTTTATAATATTATATATATTACATAGATTAACATCAGATTATACATAACAAACAAACATCAACGTTGTTAATAGTATAATAATGTTATAAACTGTCAATAATATAACATTTGTAAATGTTTTTAAAACTAAAAAAATAAGAATTAGAATGCTGTATGACATTAATTAACATTAGTAACATTTCATTTTCATGCATTATTAATGTACATACAAATATGAATAACATATTTTTTATAACTTTATAATTATATAAAATGTTGAAAATACATGATCTTTTATTAGTTAGTTACTTTTATCTTTTTCTTCACAATATACTATATGTGATTTATTTAAATGTTATTCTTAATAATACAAAAAATAAGAAATAATAATAGTAATATATTTATAATATACTGAACAAACATTAAGACATTAAAATATTTATAATTTATATATACAAACGCAATTTTTCTAATTATAAAAACCTTATTTTTTATGATATTACAAATATTTAATTTTACATAATAGTAATATATTACACAAATTAAAAACAGTAACAGTTATTGTATTCTGAATAAACATTAAGAAAAATATAAATGTGTTGTACGTTAGTACATTTATAAATTATTATGTTAAAATGCATTAGTATATGCAGAAATTAACATTAACCAAGACCAAAATATGCTTAAGAATTATTAACTAATATATTAACTGTTAACAAACATTTTTGTAAAGTTCTCATAATTTCCCTATAACAAATTTATACTTCTATATGCAAATGTTTGTATATTAAGTTTGTTATGATTCAAAATTCTCATAGTTTGTTTTATAAAGCCAAAAGCATAAAGGAAATCAGGTTCTAATTATTTAAAAAAAATTGATCCATGATGTTTTGCTTCTCACCTATGCACACAATGTCCATGAAGCCGTACATGCCGTAGCAGATCTGGAAGAGCAGGTCCTGGCGCTGCCACTTGGCCGACGGGCTGAGAGAAGACCACACCAGCCACGAGATACTGGCGAGGAGGAAGAGTGAGCCCAGGATAATGGCAGCGATCTGCACCTTCTCAATCACCGTCAGAGAAATCGCCTGCCACTGAAACACACAGCATTTAAAAGATGAGACAGCATCTTCTTGCTTTGCTTGTCGAAGCCTATAAATAGAGACACTGGCCAGTGCTTGGCCCTGACCCAGATACTTCACAGTTTGAGGCTGACGCTTTACCTGCAGAGGGTTCTTGGTGCTGATGGCCAGGACTTGGTACTTGAAGTAGCAGAGCTCACAGCTCCAGGAGCCTCTCTCGCTGATCCAGCGAATCAGACAGGGCTGGTGGGTGCAGCGCACGGAGCCGTCGCAGCGGCATGGGCTCAACAGCTCCCCCTGCAGACAGGGGAGAAATGGTTCATTTTCATTGACTTCCATCAAACATGATAACTTCCTCTGCCTCTGAAATGCCCTGTTTTTTGCTGATGTCACCAAGGCTGTGAGGCAGGAAGAAATAATATTAACCAATGGCAGTAACACCAATCACAGTCGAATCATTACAGTTAAATCCTGATCAATGCGATCAAGTTTCACCCTAAATTGTTTCCAGCTTAATATTTGTTTTACCTTGGTGAATTTTCGTGGGAAATGACATTTTATGTTCTATTTAACCAGTGTTGTTATTGTTAACTAAATCTAAGCATATGAAAAATTATTGGTAATTGAAATAAAACAGAAATAAGATAAAACATCAATATTAGAAAACTTTAACACTGAAATGAAAATTAGAAATAAAATATTATTTAAAATTGAAACAATATAAAAAATAAAGCTATATAAATATTTTTAAAAAGCTGATAAAAATCACAAAAGTGAAAAATTGATTAAAAAAATTGATTAAAATTAAACTAAAATATGAAGGAAAACTCAAATAAAAGCTATTCAAAAGACACCGAATTTGTAACAGCGGAATGTAAGATTTTTGACAAGCCAAACATGTCAATCTCTGAGAAACATGTAGTTTATTTAAGCCACAAAATAAACTTTGTTCATTCTCTAAAATAAGTATAATGAACTACGCAATAAAGCATTCAGAACATCTCCAGCATTTTTTACAATTCCCAAAAAGCAAACAGTTCAGCACTCGCGCACGTTATCACGTCTGTCAAATACTAACATTTGCAAAATTACAACTAAAAACATCAACATAAACACACTCACGGGCATCAATCACTTCACCGAATACTGGCCAACTAAGAAATAAATAATTATCTTACAATCCATCTGTTTTCAAATCCCCATCTCTTAAATATCACAACTTCTGTGTCTGTCAAAAAAGAACGTGCACAATAAATACTAGTATTTACAAGAAGCAGTAGCCCAGCGAGTACACGCAATTCCTGGAAAGCCCACATTACTGGATGTCTTCACTACAACATTGGTTTCTGAGAAGAAAGGATCAAATGTGGCCTGAGTGGCTTCGACATGCTGTCTGTCAGAGATCGTAACGTACCTAAATCATAATACGTGTGAGTTCTTCACCCACTGAAAATGACAGGTGATCTTGACTTCTCAAAGCAATTTTTTTTTGCACGAATTACAAGCACAGGGCCCTGGGTAAGAGAACACACACCTCAATATCCATTTATGACCGGACGCTGCCACACACACACAGTGTTGTGGTCGAGTTGATTTACGTAAATGAGTTATTACTCATGAACCCATCCGCCATTGCAAATGCTAAATCGATGAGGGACACAGCGGGCTTTCATGCGGCTGCTGACGAGAGCTTTAGACTCCAGACTTAAGAGCGTGTGAAGAGGGACTGAAGGATCTGAAGAGTATGCAATTAATAGACGTCCTCTGCTGGTCCAGACACTCAATCAATACACACCTGAGAGACAGATACAGCTCTCGCTCTCTGGGTGAACTGACGGGAAAAATCATTTGAGAAGTTCAACTGGAAATGCAGCGGCTCTTGCGCTCTGTCACTATGGTGCATGTGGATGCTAGGCTGTTGTCAACAAAAGAGGAGCTTTCATTTTAATTTAGATGTATTTAGTGAGAAACCATGAATCAACTAACATTACCGATGCAACGGCAGCATTTCGAGAGCTGCCAAGAGAAAATTCAATAGATAGAATGTGAATAACAAGTGGAGTATGAAGAACAGGAAGTCCAACCAGGGGGCAGAGATACAGTACTGTAAGATTGATGTAATCTTTAGAGAAAGACTGCAAACAAAATAAACACTGAATGGCTTCTGAAGTACTCAGGTACTGCGGCATAACAGAAAAGAGAATAGAGCAAAGCAATCTATGGTCATCAATTGATTCGTTAACTGTGGGACCAGCGTGTCTAAATGCAATTTTGAGGTGTGACTAGAATAAGAACCGATTTAAGCTTAATAATCACTATTGATTCTGTTGACAAACACAGACTTATAATGTGTTCAGTTTGTCTGAATAAAGACAGATACAGGCCAGTAAAGAGATCAGAACTTTACTCTGCACTACTGAGCAGTCAATCCAGCATGTGAACAAAATATGGGATTTTTTAAATTCATTTAAATGTAATATATATTAGGTTTTTTTTTTTAAATACATAAATAAAAATGGTATTTAATAATAAATAATATTAAATCTGTAAATAACCATTAATGGACTTAAATAATAATACAAGAGCTGTTTTAAGTTTAATAATCACTATTTATTCTGAGGAGAAACAGTTTTATAATATTTTTTATAATCTTTACAATATGAATAAAAAAACAGGTCAGTAAGGAAAATAAAACAAATGAAAAATTAAATACAATTATTAATCATTATAAATACATTTTATTTTTTTTAAATACACTTTATTTGTATAAATAAAATGTAAATGAAATTAATACATTTTTTATTAAATAATAAATAATATTAAATAGATAAATATTAAAGATTAATTTAAATAATAATAACAAAAAACGTTTTAAGCATAATAATCACCATTGAATGATGAGTATTCAATTCTGAGGACTCTCAATTTGTTTGATAAACAAAAAAATGGGCCAGTAAAAATTTAAATAAAATATAAATAAATACAATATAAAATGTAATTGTTTGTAATGTAATTAATGTAATATTTAATAATTAATTAAAATGTAATGTATTCATTATATAATTCATTGAATTATAAAGTTAATTTATTAAATATAGTTAAATCATACATTATATTACATAAATATTAATATTATGAATAATATTCATTAATTTGAAAAGACAACAGCAGCAACAACAGTAATAAATTTTAATTTGAATCAAATAAATTGATATATTTTATTGTGGAAAAAAATAGAAAGTATTAGGATTCTGAACATTTTAAAACTAAAAAGTTACTGAATAAGACATATTTAAGACTCTGTACCAGTCACTACTTAAATAATTGTGACACTGTTCATTGTACCTCCGTTATAAAAAAGGATGTTCTTGCTTCAATTAACCAAAATCATATATCAGTAACAAAAGCTCTCTCCATTTTTATACTGTAATTAGCGCTCAAGTCATTCTCTGCACATAGTAATCATTGACAAAAAAGCTTTGTTCTCTGTGTGAAAAGAGACAGCAGCATCGTGGCAGATCCCACTTTGGCCCTAAAACGAAATATTTCAAAAAACCTCTCTCAGCTTAATCTGATAAGAGCTCGTATCCAGAACAAGCACATCAAAACAAATCAGTTTTACATGTTTCATAAGCCCTGACAGATCAGAATGCTGACTAATGAGGACTGATATCCCATCTGCCCCTTCAGCACGCCACTCATATTAAAAACAATGAGGACTTTAATTCCTGGAGCTATATGTTTGTGTTGTCATTCATCTATATACTGTAGCTTTCAAACGAGAGTCATCATTATGCAGCCGCATTGTGAGTCAATCACATGAGCCATAAAAGGTTCAGAAATCTGGATAACAAGCGACTAAATAGCAGTGTTATTACAGTAGTTTAAAACAAAAACCATATATATATATATATATATATATATATATATATATATATATATATATATATATATATATATATATATATATATATATATATATATTTTTTTTTTTTTTTACATATGTGAAACAAGTTTTTAATTATTGTTCTAAATTATTATAATTAATTTTGATTCCCTTTTAAGTAGTATTATTATTCATTTAAATTCTGTTTTATCTTTTTTTTTTTTAAGTGTCTATATGCTGAAATTCAGTGGGGTCCAGTGTTGTTTTGAAGTCCAGTTTTCTTCAAAATATCTTCTTAAGTAAAGTAAAAAAAAATTACAAAAAAAACCTTAAACTTATTTTATTTCTGCTAGTTGATAACGAAATCTAAAATAATGATACGGGCCTATTTAAATAAAACTAATAAAAATGCACAGAGCACAATTACCAAAATTTTAACTAAAATTTTAATATTATATAATTTTATATAATACTATTTAATTTTAATATTATAAAAATGAATTAAAATATTTCTAGAAAAAATAGTATGTCTATACTAAATTAACACTGCTAAACAGGTGTGACATCAAAGACAGGAAAAAATATTTTAAAATATTATATTCTAAATATTATACACTATTATAAAATATGTAAGTGTTTATTGACTGATTTCAAGAACCTCCAAATAGAATCAGGCAGTGGTAAATTATCTACAATAAAATAATGAAATATATGAAATTTAGAATGGTGTGTGTATATGTGTGTGGTAGAATCCACAGCTACTTTTTTTTATTTTATTCTTATTAATTTTAATTCCTTTTTATGTTTTAAAGAAATGTCCATGCACTGAATTTCAATGGGGTCCAGTGTTGGTTTGGAGTCCAGTGTTTCTTTTGTGTTTTGCATAATGGCATGATTTTGTGATTTTATGATTTTGTGGCTAAACGGTGCAGTTACAACTTCCATCAGCAGAGACTAATGCCCCCTTGATCTAAAGAGGTCAGTTCTCGAAATTCTGATTAAATTGAATGCTAATGAATAATATTATAACTATGAATAACAGATCTTAAATTGCCTGAACGCGAACTCCTTGTGTCTTTATTCTAGCAGCTGTTTTTCTTCTGTCAGTCCGGCACTTTCAACAGCTCATTAAACCATTTACCTGAGAGGCAGGTTTACACTAAAATGCATCTTGCATTGAAAATAGACACCGAGGCTGACATAATCAGATGGACTGCCAGATGGATTGTGTTGGTACATCACTAACATCTTTCCATATTAGCTGATGTCTACAGCTAACTTGCAGCAGACGAGCTTGACAGGTTTCGCACATCTGTTGTTTCTCAGCTTGGCTGTTGACCAAACATCCATCCTGTGTTCAGCCTATCCCATACAAATACAAACACACACTGATTTATCCATGAGTATCTGATTATACTCTAGAATAGTCATTCAATTCACTGGATAATGAATCAAGCAGGTCATCCATAACGAGACAGAAAACGTCGATCTATCGATCTATTTTGCTGCTTAATAATTTGACAATTAAAAAGTGAACTGTGTTGCCTATTATTTTAATCGTATGATCTCACTGAGTCTTGTTTTTCCTAACATTTCAGTTTCAGACCATGTGAATCCTGCTCCTGGCCCGCATGAACTCACCAGTGTTTGCATTGCAAATGAATCAGCTTCAGGCTGCCCTGGGCTTTAATACCCACACTAGGATCTATACATTTCCATACAGAACGTCATTGAGATGTCTACTGCTAATAAAAAAACAATAGAGAGGTTAATTGGGTGGGCATATAGAACCTGTAAATCGACAGTCTCCAATGACATACCTGTAAACCCATCAAAAGAGAAATGCATTATTAGCCTACAAGCTCTGGTCTTTGTTATAGACGGTGTGATGCTGAGCTAAACAAGCTGTCTATACTTCCCAAACAATTTTTCTAGTTATTTATACTCACTTTAATAGATTTAACATTTACAGTAAAACAAGCAACACTATAGAACAATGCATAATGCATTAACACAATAGACAATATAAAAACTAAACAAAATGCATATTATACACAAAATTATGCAGTGTTCATGTTATAGTTAGTTTACATATATATGATAAAACTATTATACAACATTTACTTAACTATGCAGATTATGTTTCTGCTTATAGTCTAAATTAGGTAAGTTTCTTGTTTTTTTGTTATTATTGTATATTAAACTGTATCAGTAGTAGTAGTAGTATTAGCCACATGTTGGTGTTCATCCAAGTGTTTTACATAAGTACAAATTAATGTAATTAATAATTAATTCATAATACTATTGGACAACATGTACAGTACTTAGCGCATAATTATATTGCTGAGCTGTTTACAGTTATGCTTTGTTGATCATAGTATTAATCACATTTCAGCATTCATGCAAGTGTATTTGCATATTATCTAAAAAACATATTGCATAACTATTTAGTGGAGCTGTTTACAATTTATGCATTGTTGTTCATGTCATTATTATAATACTGAACCACAATTCAGTGTTCATATCAAGTTGTATTTACATTTAAAAAATGAGCAATGTTAATGAACAAAGTGTATTTTGTGGAGCTGTACATACTGTAGTAATTCACTACAGCAACAATAACAAGCAGCACGTGCAGCACGCATTATAATGTACCACCGAAATGTACTGTACAATAAAAAAGGGAATTATGAGCATTAACATAAAGACCCACACAGGCCTTGTTATTGTGCTCACACACGTGATATAAAACAGCGTTTGTGTACCTGCTCGGGCCCTTGGAAGCAGATTCGACACTGAGGTGTTCTCATGCCGCTGCCCGTGCTGCTGGAGAGGCTGACCGCGTCCAGGCCCGCCTGCAGTCTCGGGTCTTTCTCCTCAAACGCCAGACTCCTGGGCCTGGGGTCGCTTCCGTAGTATTCTTCCTCGTCGTCGCGGCTGGAGCAGTCAGCGAAGGGCGGCCAACCGCAGCCGCCCATCCCGAACCCCCTCATGCTGCTGCTGGGTCTGTTCGGCTCTGCGTCACTGTCGGAGCGTCCAGAACCGGATCGCATGAAAACCAGCACCTTCAGTTCGTTAAAAAACATGCGGATCCGGTTCTTGAACATGTTTGACTACATGAGTATGTCGTATGGCTTAAGTTAATTTTTTTTATGGTTTGCGAAAGGGGTGATTATTATTTTTTTCGTAATTTAATTTGTATTGATTTATATATATATGTGTGAATATTATTACTAATTATTGTTGTTATTATTATATCATATTATTATGTTTATGCATTATTAATGTTGTTGTTTTTATTAGTATTATTATAATTGTTGTTGCTGTTATTGATCACCTCAGGCCTATTATTAATATTTTATTTGACAGAAACGCAGTTGTTACCCTGAAGTCTCAGAGGAAAGTGTCCAATCCAAAGGTAATTGGACAGAAAAATCTTTGGGCTTATGTATGTGCCTGTTAGGGCCGATGTTGTTTCTCTGATACAATCATGATAGGGCGAGAGGATGACAATAATAAGCATAAGGTATTGCAATAAATAGCCAGCAATGCATTGTTCCATGTCTAAAGAGATGTAATTTTCATAAACTCCCAGCAATCCAAAGCCTGGACGCACGGATGAGAGACAAGGAAGATGCAAAATGGCATTTCAGAGCATCGCTGCCACATACAGTTATCGTCGGGGGATCCTTCAGCATAAAAACATAATCCAAAAGAGCTGAAAGTTGGATTCGGGTGCAATCCTATAGTTTTGTTTATTGTTCATCAGAGGCGTCATGACGAAGCTTTCACATCATTTCCTTGTGCATCTTCCAATCGACAAATTCCAACGCCACCTCCCATCCCAAACGCAGAGCTCAGAACAATCCATTAGGTTGGTGTTTTAGAAACAGCAATAATAATGGCAGTATTGTCTGAAGAGCTGGGGGAAAATGCAAGCATCTTGGCTCCATCTGAAGTTCACCACCATCAACCCTCCCGGCCGATATGGTTCCTCGCCACGTTCAAAGGAAGATGGGGCCTCCAGAACGGAAATATAAAAGGCACCGTGCGCAGGTTCGCCTATTTTCCTTCTTTGCAGGGTGTAGTAGTTAGTCTGAGCTGCTGCTGCTTTGGATCGTAATGTGATGTTGATGCTGCTCCCCTCTGATTCATCCTCGAAATGGACGTTCTGCCGTCAACATACGGCGCTTGTTTCCAAGGCGCGCTCTCGCCCAATCAAAACGATTCATTTACAAACGTGTCGCTGCCGTGCGCGCTCCTGCTCCATTCTCCCGTGGGAGATTCCAAGAATGCTGAATTTTGACGGGCGCCGCTGTCCAAGGTGCTGATCTCTCGTAGTGACGTTTCCTCTGCGTGTCAAAGGCACGCGGCGGGAAATATAAATGAGCTTTAAGTGTCAGATCTGCTATGCGGCACCTCATGAACTGTGGAACACAAAATAGAAGCATATTTGTGAAGATTAACCCATATTTTCAAGCTCAGGCAACTATATTTACACAATACAGGCCTATTTAAAATGTGATAGGGACATGAAAATGTTTTGCATAACAGGATTGACCCATATAAGGACGCATTCATGGCTTTACCTGATGGCTCAGCACTTTAATGCAGTTTATTGATTGGGATTCTTGTCAACTTCTGCAGCTCTTAAAATTGATCTTTCACACCCTGCCATTGCATTTATTGCACGCTGTGCTAAGCAGCTAGGACCTGCAAGAATGAAGTGACAATTCTTTCATTCATTACTACTGTACCTACTTGATGTTCTACTGATACAGATTTACAACTGACACTAAAAGGTATATGGACACTTGATGTTTCAATGTCACTGTATTAAATAACAAAATATAAAATTAAGTGGCATTTATGAAACAAAAAAAGATCATTAATAGTGCATAATTTTGGCAGCACTCAAAAACTGAGGTGCATAAGCTTAGATCAATGAGGCCTATGACCAATCAGTTCCACAAAGAAAGACAAAACCTATGCTTACTGAGAGAAAACAAGTTGATACAAAACATGAGGGTTAAAGTGATGACCCTGGTTGGTACTGAGCTGTCAAAGTGATCCTCTCTGGTAGTACAGATCAATCTCCAACAAATCATTACACATATATTACCAATTTATTGTTATGGCATGACTGTGCTGCACAAAAAAGGCATATAGTGTGTCCATTCTGCACATCAATAATTGAACTTGCGAAGTGAGTGCATGGACTCTTGCACATACTTTCTGACAGAAACACTACCTGGGAAATATTTAGAGGAAATATTTAATACCTTGCTTTCATGGGTGAACAGTGCAATTTTTTATTTTAAGTAATTTAAGTTACATAGCAAAATCCTGTAGATTTGCTTTATACAACATTAGGATAGGCCCTAATCTTCCTAATGTTGAAGATTACATGCTACACAGGAACATGCTACACAACTCCTGTTTCAAGCTCTTGTACAAATGCACAAGCCAATTCAATCAAACCTCTGCAACTAATCCAGAATGCGGCTGCAAGATTAGACAAACTGAAAAGAGTGCATGTCACACCTCTGTTCAACAATTTGCACTGGCTACCAATAGCCATTCAAGACATTGATGTTTCTCTACAAAACCATCACTGGCTCTGCACCCCTTTACCTAAAATCACTACTTTAGACTTATGCGCCCTCTATAGAACCTTGCTCTCCTGACTCTCTATTCCTACTACTTTTTCCCTTTCTTTTTTCTTCAAAAAATGGACCCTATAACACTAACATTCTATATTCTTTTTCAATTCTATCTACTTATTTTATTTTTATTAATTTATAAAACTATTGACCCTCTATTACTAGAATTCTCTATTCTTTTGACTTGTTTTTTTTTTATATTATTATAAAACAAAATGACCCCTCTGACATTATTGTTTTTCATTCTTTTTCTACTCGTTCTTTTTTTTCTTCTTGTACTGCACTAGACTAACCAAGACTTGTCACAGCACTTACATTTTATTACTTCTATTGTCCTCATTTGTAAGTCACTTCGGATTACAGCATCTGCTGTATAACTAAAATGCAAATGTAAAATGTACATAAAAACATTTATTAAAAATATTACCACATGCACTTCAATTTTTTATGTTTTTAAATCAAGGCTCTCACTTAAAAAGGCTGCATTTATTTGATCAAAAATACAATAAAACAGTAATATTGTTATAACATTTTAAAATAACTTCTATTTGAATATATTAAATATTGGAAACTGTGATGCATTTTTTTCAGGAT
Organism: Carassius gibelio; assembly: GCF_023724105.1. Taxonomy (NCBI): domain Eukaryota; kingdom Metazoa; phylum Chordata; class Actinopteri; order Cypriniformes; family Cyprinidae; genus Carassius; species Carassius gibelio. The sequence goes on from NC_068393.1 coordinate 22,219,411, forward strand.
TTGTTGATTAATAAAAAAATTAAAAAAGAACAGCATTTATTTGAAACAGATTTTTTTTGTTACATTAAAAATATCTTGTTTTGTCAGTTGGCCACTCACATGTTAATTTGATCCATTCAATCTACTTGCACTTCACCCAGATCATTTACATTCACTTTGATCATGCACCCACCTTCATTTTGCTTGAAACTTCTACTTTTTTGTCTGTGGACCACAAACAGAGTTATTATCATACATCAAAGCTTCTCTTATGCATACAATAAAAATGGATCCCAATCACTGTCAAGTTCAGCTGTAATTTTGCTTGGTTTAAAAAACATCATGTTCAAACAAGAACCCGTGTTCCCTTGCATGATAAATAAAAACCAATAAACCACAAGACTAACACAACCGAAGCTCTGTGACTTACTTTCTTTCATGATGGATTTTTTTTCTTTTTTTTTATAAGCGTGCAGATTTACATTTCACAACATGTTAATTGGAAACTGTGTGATTACTTGTGGATTACTGTGTTGTCGTCATCGTTCTGACGGCACCCATTCACTGCAGAGGATCCATTGGTGAACATGCAATGTAAATGTCTCCAGATCTCTTCTGATGAAGAAACAAACTCATCTACACCTTGACTGGCTTGAGGGTGAGTCAATTCTCAGAAGATTTTAATTTTCTGGACAAACTACTCCTTAAAGTTCAGTCTAAAAAGAGAATTTAGGAAGCACACAGGTTTCTTGTCACTCCTAACACTATACCAGGGCTGCCCTTTCCAAACAGGTCATCTGATGCTGTGTGTCTCATGCAGCGAGGTCACCGTACAAGCTCAATGCAATTTCCCACAGACAGTCAGGCTGGTCCATATGTTGCACTTCTACATTTAGGTCTTTGCTAAGGCTGCTTCTCAAAATTCCCATAGACCTTTTGCTATATTAGTCTCTAGACAGGTGGTCAGACCTGTTAGTGCATATTGACCCTTGTGGAAAGGAGTGAAAACTGGCAAGTGTCCCAACGCAGAGCCCAAGTGCGCTGACAGGATAAGGGTTTACTTTGCTGAGCATGTCTGGAAATTCAAAGAAACCAGACACCTTAAAGTGCAGATTTTACAATCGCAAGACAGCACAGAAAGACAAAAACAAGCCTTTAAGATATAAACTTTTATTAAAATAAAAATTCGGCAAAAATCTAAAATATTAGCAAGCTCCATACATGGTCACTACATTCAGCTGATATGTTTATCCATGAAGTGCTTTCAGCTGTGAACCATTCGATCTATTTTGTTGCGGCCACAACAAATTCTTGATGCACTGAAGCTCATCAGTGCAATGATAAGGTGATACAATGGCATTAGGATACTGCAGATATTTATTTACATTTATCTTTATAAAATCAGTACAACTTAGTAAATGTTATAGTTGCATCTAAAGGCAGAAAACATTATTACTTAAGTTTTGTTCAATATATTAATTTTGAGGGATCATGCACAACTTCAAATGTTGTGATTTTTATATTAACCAGTGATATTTGACATTATGTACTAGTATTTATTAATTTGAATGAGCTTTTATTTGTATATTTGCACTTCATTTTACATTTTTGTGTAAGTTTTGGTAATTTTGCTATGTGCTTTTGTCATTTTTACGTAACATTGTTTTCCATAATAGGGGTCATGCACAACTTCAAATGTTCTGATTTTGCATGAACCAGTGCTATTTTTGTATTATTTATTATATACTAGTATTTATGAATAATTTGAATGAGATTTTATAGTTCATTTTAAATTGTAATTTAGGCTTTAGTAATTTTGTAATGTGATTTTGTCATTTTTTTACTAGTGTTTTTAAATATTTTGATATAAAAATATTTTTATTTCACTGTTATATTTAATAAAATGTATAAATATTTTTAGTTGTAGAAACTTTTGTAACTTTTGTAACATTTTTAGTTCAGATCAAATTTTCTATTCATCTAATTCTCATTTAAATTTTTATCTTATATTTCTATTTTAATTTCAGCAATTTATTTAGAAAGCACATTTTGATAGTTTTAGTTAAAAATAACAATGTTTGGATTGTGGATTACAAACACTATACATACACAGAATAAACTCTAAAAGCAAAGCTTTTACATATTAGACCAAGCTTTGCTTTTTGAATCCTTAACAGTATCTAAACACAGCATTTTGCTGTTTTTGTTCCAGTAAGCAGCACATGAAGTCATATTGAGGCGCAAATGCACTTGCCTAAAACCAGCTTATAATGACTTCACCCATTATATAAAAGCACTACATGATCATGGGCACAATATAAATCAGCAGACAAACAGCACAAAGCTTACTGTTGATGCTGGAAGTTGGTTCTTTTGCCTCTGAGAGACATTACAACAAATTTACCCTTATAGCAACAGAATGTTTGTCTCTCACATAGGGGAACATTGTGTAAGATAACGTTGTTTACAGAAGAATATTTTTTTAGTACTGGTATGAATCATTTTAGACTCCTACACCTCTACACAAGTTGCATAATATAAATATAACAGCCTAGTGTAAATTGTTAACAGGAAAAAAACAACATTGACACTGAATACAAAGTAAAGAGCTTTAGAAAAAAAAAGTATTTTTTTAGGATCATCCTTACGTAATAATAGATTATTAGCAGTGGAAATTAAATGCTGTCCCACTAGTGCATATAAACTCAGTATGAAGTTTAACAACAGCTGATGTCTGTGATTTCCAGCAAAAAGCATTGACAACAAATGACAGTTTGCTTTGATATTCTAATCCACTAATGCTAATTGCAAATGATAAAATGTCACAACACACATAATAATAATTTACATTTAAAATAAATGGTAAATAAAAAGGATTATCAACTCTTAAAATGGAGAAGAAATACTTCCCATTTATTTTGATGATGAAGTGAAAGGCTGTGTGTCCCATCAAACTCTATTCAAATTCACTTTGCAGAAGTAGAACAAATTTGACAGACGTGAAACATGGACAAGATTAACAAAATGGCCTGATTCACAAAAGTTATGAACAAAATTATGCAAGGTAAAATAACAGCCCAAAGTACATGAAAGGAATAGTTCACCCGTTTTTTTTTTCTTCATCCGAGAACAGAATTGGAGAAACGTAGCATTCCATCACTTGTTCACCAATGGATCCTCTACAGTGAATGGGTGCCGTCAGAATGAGAGTCCAAACAGCTGATAAAAATGTCACGATCCAAAAGTAATCCTATTCGTTTAGAACAGTTTTGGACTGTTTTTACTTGATCGGTTTATATTTCTCTGCTGATTCAGATGAAAAAAAAAAAAAGTTTTACTGGAAAAAACAAACATATGGATAGACATGTTAATGATAGATTCGTTTTTTTTTTTACAAACACGCAGTTTTTCACTTCACAAGTTGTTAACTGATGGACTGGAGTGGTGTGTGGATTATTGCGGTGTTTTAATCAGCTGTTTGGACTCTAATTCTGACGGCACCCATTCACTGCAGAGCATCCATTGGTGAACAAATGATGTAAATTTCTTTAAACCTGTTTTAATTAATAAACTTTTAAATTGCCATGTAAATTTTAAATGGGGGGGGGGGGTGAACTATTCCTTTAAACATGGCTTTGATAAGGTTGAGTCACATTGATGTCAAATGTAAACCTTTGAGTGTTGAAGCAAAACCAGCTAAGGAACACAACTCATGATGAGTCCACAATAAAATAAGAGAGATTTTTCACAGGTATTGATCTAAGAATATTTAATTGGAAAAGTCAGTTTCAAAAATACAAGGCAAATCCAGGGAAAGTGGTGCTTACAGCTCACCGAGTCGGGTAACGTGGCCTTCTCACAACTGGAATAAATAACTACTATAGCACAGACCATTGATTGCACCTCTTCAAAATCCATCAATGAAACACACTCATAATAGTGAAGCAGAACACATTTAAGCTGCACTGAGTGATGGTTCAGTGTTTCCATTTCCTCGATCATGTGGGGCTGAAACTAAAGCGGTTAAGACAGCATAAGCCAGGATGTTCCTCTATTAATATGCATAAGAAAATTAACAACAACAACATACTGGACATATGGAATTAGCATATGCATGTGCACAAAAGTCATTACAAATGATCTATCTACTACAACAACAATGTTCAACATTGCAAAAAATGCACACTTGGCAACTTAACACTTTTCGCACAAAACAAGAAAAAAGGATAAGCGCAACAGCAAAAAGAGAGAGATTTGGCAAAACACAAAACAAGAAGTTTTAAACTGAAATGGCACATTATTCAGTGCTAAAATTATGGACCTGATGCTGTTAGTACTTTTTAAAAATAGCTGGAAGGAAGCGGTGCATGATTGATTACAAATAATAAAAACTGCAAGTTAGTGCATGAGTATATGGCTTAAACCAAGCTGACAGATAACAGAGCAAACAGCTCCCCGAAATTATTTCAACAAACATCCACAAATCAAAGCATAAGATATTAAAACACTATATCCATGAGTAATACTAAGCTTCAAAGGAAATTAAGAACTTGAAAAGTCCAGTGAGAACAGCGAGACCCGGATGAGGTGGTGGGATCTCTGCAGTTTAAATAAGAATGGAAAAGAATCTGTAAATTGGTTGAACGTCGACCCTGTCGCGGTTAAGACTATGTACAACAGGAGGGCTGCAGTCCATCGGCAGGGGAGAAGCTCCCATTCACATGGCTCAGTTACACACAGTTACACAAGTGTTTCTTAAATATTCACGTTCTATGTCTAATTCCTAAACTAATATCCCATAGGCTGGACTGGTCACCTCATCGAGACGGACTTCATAAAGCATAGCACAAAACACAGGTGTTTTTCAGGTCTGCACTGATTCAAAGCGGATGGATGCTGTTTTCCTGGGAGATACTTGACTGATACTAAACAATAACAGTTTATGTGGGTTAACTTTCGGTTACACTGAAACTACAGGAACTATTGCGGCACTCTTTACCTAGTTATGTGTACGTAAGTGAGCTGACCATGTCACAAGAAACATGAGGCTATGAACATGCAGACACCGATGGCTTAACATTGCAGATTTTCGTTTTGCATACAGAAAACAGGAAGAGTTTCTCACATCAAGGATGGGGGGAGTGCCAGAACGAGCTTCCTTTCATATATGATACCTCCTCCTGCTGGTTTAAATTAGCCCTCTGCAGACCTTGTGTGGAAAATGGGTCATCAAAATAGATGTGTGCGGTGTGGTGCGTTATCTAGTGTGTTCTGAAACGGGTGTGTAACTGTGTGTTTGTTAGGGGGATCAGTGGTTGTGTTCTGCGTTTAATGCTTTAATGGTCTCTTGGTGCGCTTCATTCTACCTGTGCAAAAGGGAACTGGAATAGCTGGACTTTTCTAAACATAGTTTAGGACAGACGATCTGAGGGACTATAAGAAAGCACTGGGGTTCGCCCTCGGGTCCTTTTGGTTCCTGTAGCGCATGGCCAGCCAAACTCCTAAGATCTGAGAGAAAGGACAAAAATATAGATTAGAAACAAAATACTGGAGTACAATAGCTGTAATAAGCAAGAAGTCATTCATGTCTAGAAATTATTCCATAATTTAAGGAAAATTAACACTTGAATGTGTGGCTGAAAGTGACATTTATACATACGCAATATGATACAAGAGATAAATGTTCAACATTAAACATTTTCCTAAAATAGGATTTAATTACAATATTAGATTCACGAGATCTCGCAAGATCCAATGAGTCTCGCGAGATCTGACTGGTGTCGCGAGAACGTGATGATATCCTTGCCCAGACCTTTCAAATATATTTACTTTACACTTTAATTTTACTACACACAGAAGCGCGCCTGACGCTCATTTTTTTCCAGAAGAATGCACATAGCCGGCTACTACTACTACTATACTACTACTACTACTACAAAAATAAAACAAACATTACTTTTTAATGATTAATCACAACATTTTTTCCATGTTTTAATTGTAATAGTAAATCCATTTTGTTTGCCAAAAATATATTTTTTTAATTTTCAGTAATTAAAAGATAAATGATAAATTAAATTAAAGTTTTATGACTTCATTGTGATAACCATAAACACATAATTTCTAAGGGGAATAAAATACATAAGGCTACTTTAAGAAAAAAAAATGTAAATAAATAAATTAAATTATAAATTAAGAATGTTTATACATTCAAATAATCAAACATGCTAAAACACAGAATTATGTAACAATAAAATATATATATATATATAATTTCATAGGGACCTAAACGAATTGATGTGAAATGTATAAGTTTCATGATTCTGATTAATTAGACATGCTTTTTAATTGATACATTTTAATTTAACTATTAAAAAGGAGTTGAGAAAAATTCTAACTGAAAAAACAAAACAATACAGAACAATTAAAACGGAAAACAATGAATTTTGAAAAAAAAAAAAATCAAATTAAACAGAATTTAGGAAAAAATCTAATTGATTTCATAGGGCCTAACTATCCCTCAGCCTGGCTGCGCCCCCCAGTTTGGGAACCACTACTTTATTCTTTTAAATGGATACATTAATTGTGTTTATTATATATGCTTTTTTATTAAAGTGGAAATCAGTTTACTAAATAATAAATGTGACTGACTGCTTCAGTTCCACTAATTTCCATTAAAGGGATATTTGTGCGGTTTACTTTTATTTATACTATTTATAATTTGTTTAATTACTTGTCAGTTGAGTTTGTTGGAAAACCTTCTTCAGTGTTTACATGTTTATTACTCCCTAAAATTTATTAAAATAAATGTTTAATATCATAAAGTACAAGTTGATTTAAAAATGCACCTACTTTTTTGCATTTTGAGTTTTTCAGTTGAATAAAAGAAAAATTTTCCCTATATATTTCATCATTGAGGATTTCTTTTTAAAAAATCTCTTCTCGTCTCATTCTCTTGTCTCATCTCTTCTCGTGGGATAAGGGTCTCATCACACCCCTAGAAAAAAATGTATTCTGCTAAACAAATAAAATAGTTGACTTGACTTAATATTAAATTCAGCTAATCATGTCTGTACATTTTACAACAACTTTGCATGTGGTTAATTCAATCAGATTTAAAATGAACAACTATCCGTTTTAAAATGAAATATTAATGTCATGTCCTTGAGCATGTGGGATTTTCTTTTTCTCTTTTCTACTTAATTACAACCACAGCAGTTTCTGGTTGACCTTATGCAACAGAATTAAGAGTAAAGGACGGAAAGGAGCTATAAATGTGGAACTGATACTTTATATGCATTTCATTTTTCTAATAATGGGAAATGTAGTAGGTCACATTCTTACAACTTTTTTATGATAAATAATTTATTTTAAACCATGGTTCTCCAACTGATGAGCCCACAACTCTTAAAGTCAGTCCAGATCTCCCATTAGTTACCACAACTTTGTAGTGCCTTTCACATGTGGCCCGGACAACATGCGATCTGAACTAACCTCTGTAAAGCTGAAAAAGAGGCCGACTCCTCCAAGGATCTTCAGAGCTTCTGATGAATGTTGAAGCATCTTTTCACCGCAGGTGAGGCAGTGGCTATTTGTTATACATGGCTGCAGGAAAATAAAACAGGGTATTCATCTTCATTTTTCACATTTGGTTAACTCAGTATTAATCTATCAGTTACAAATGAACCATTCACTCATCATCTTCAAATAAACTGTAGCAAGGTTGGTCAGACAATTTCTCTCACTCTAAGCGGACCAGAATAAGATGTAATGTGGACCAGATTAAATACTTGTTCCTGTTATTGTCACGCTCACCCCCAATCCTACCCAATTTCCCTTTCTCTACTTTATCTGTTCACTAAAGTGTCAAAAATCCTAAATAAAACATAAACGAACACAAGCATATATTCTTACAGCATCACAGAGTTGTAAGTCAGACATAAACACTCCCAGGTTCTGTGTATTGTTGAACAAGCCACAGCAGTCCAGCTTCTTCTCAATGCTGATTCTTGTGTTGTTATTCATTATTCCCCAGGATGAATTCAGCAGCTTCTCCTGTTTTGGGAATGTGACAAGACAAAAACCAGGAATAGCACTCAGTTTCTCAAACAATTGTGCAACAACATCAAGAGTGCTTTAAAGTTAATTAGGATTACCTGTTGACCCTGGTTCATGGCCAGGCAAGAACAGGACACTCCAAACTGGAAGAGGAACACAATGAAGAGAATGACCATGTACTGTGGAAAAGCAGTTGTGGTCAAGGACTTTACAAGATTCAGAAATGAGAATATACAATTGATGTTTTATGGGCATTGGAATACAAAAATCATGTAGTACAAACGCTGCTAAAGGATACAAAGAAAAGCATGACTTGGTGATGATTGACAGCTCCAATGAGTCCCACAATGGCGATCAGCAGCAGAAAAAAGCCCACGGCAATCACGCCACCAATGATGTGGATGCTGGAGACAATGCCAAAGCCTTTCCCCCATGCTGCTACGACAATCAACAGGAGACCCACCAGCTGAGGATGAAGAAAAAAGACCAATCAGAAACATGTCACAACCTTTTGCTATACATAAAATTGTAATAACAATAACAATACATTGTGCTTAAAGTGGCATTGTAATGGTGCTTACAACATGGTTTACTTCCATATTATGACATTTTCAAGTTTAAGAGGATATTTAAAAAGGAAAAATTTGGATTTGTAGATTTGTAGAGTTATTTAAAAGTAATAAATAAATAAATACAAATAAACAATAAAAACACTATGCTGGCAGTGTTGCAATAAACTTTCATTTTAACTGAATTAACTTGTCAACTTAACTTGCAATTATTTTCCCCATAGAATTGACTGAAAAAAATTAAATGAAATAAAACAGTATAAACAAACCAAACAAAATAAAAACAAATTAAGTCCAACCAAATTAAAAAAAAAAAAAAAAAAAAAAAAAAAAATTATATATATATATATATATATATATATATATATATATATATATATATATATATATATATATATAGAAAATAAATAAAACAAAAGTAAAACCAAACCAAATTAAATAAATTAAATTGAAATATAAAATATATACATTGGCAAAATCAACAAATAATATAAGTTACAATTAATTTGTTGCATGCAAATTTCAATGGCAAGCTATGGATGTTCATCAATGGAAAAAGATGCTCTTTGTTTCCAGCAGTGGATAACCATAACATGTTAACCAACTGTTAGCTGGGCATTGTCTTCATATGACCATGTAGTTGGAGAGAATATAGTTAGTTGAAAAAATAAGACCAACAACAATTCATAAAATTAATCAAAACTACTGTGACAGAGACATGAAGCACAACTCACATGCTGTTATGCTTATAAAATCTCTATAACTAACTACACATCATTTCTATAAGCTAAACAGTGACAAGGGACAATCTACAGTTCAAGATTTTGTCTGAAATCTATATAACCAAAAGCAAAGGGCAGCAAGATAAAGATTGTAGGTCCAGAGAGCAACATGTGTATCAACATAACCTAACCGAACAGCATTACTGTCATGAGCAGCATACCACAAAGCCAACCAAATAATGTGCACACAGTCCCTCCTTAAATGGCAGGATGAGGGGTATGATTATGGCATTACAACAGAACATTGGACAACCAAACAAACAAAAAATGGTCCAAGTGAGGAAGACGCTGATTTTCTGTTCAAACCCCATATTTTATCAATAAATTTACAGTACACCCATTACATAAGCAGACCCTTTAACCACTAGATTACACCACCCAAAGTCATATAGCAATGCAACTTCATTTACAGCTCTGACTGAGTGCAAAGTACTCTATTTTTGGCTGTGTGTGACTGACACCTTGATTTTAACCCATTATTCTCATCACTCCTGTGAGTCAGTCATTACGGAAGTATGATCAGTGACTCAGTCCTGTGTGTATCATATTAAGCAAGCATGCAAACTCACTCAACCATATTTGACACGACATTTGAGTTTTGACAGATACATAAATGAAGCTGACACACCAAAATCTCCCAGGGTATTCAACAGGGAAATAGATAAACCTACATATATGTTTGGGACATTTAAAAAATACACTTATTCAAAGAGAACTCGAGTAATTAAAAGCAGATTACACAAACATAGGGGGGTTATGCAACACTCGATGGCGAAATGTAATTAAGAAGATATGCCAAAAAAAAACTAAATAAAAAAACCTTAATATTAACACCCAACCCTGTTTTTATTGCTTTTAAAAAAGATTTTGTTTAACGAGCTCCGCCTGTGAAGATAAGCAGCTAGCCGATTCATCTACTGATAGCTACAAAACAAATACCTCACCTCTATAACCTAACATCAGATACCTTTATATTGAATATAAATACATTAAAATGTTCCTAAGATGTCTTAAATATAGTACAAATTATGAAATAAAGTGAAATACCAAACGTTTTAAGTATTTACACCGGATTAGCCGCTGCTAACGGCTAGCTGAGCTAAATATCCATGTATGTGCGACTCACCATATAAACTACATTTAGCGAACAGAGGGCGTTTTTCGAGCACGTAAATCCGCCACAAACCATGTTTAATCTTCGGGCATTTACCGGTGAGATGAAATGATATGCTAGAGATGTTGTTTTCGCTGCTGTGCGTGCGCTATAAACTGCTCTTCTTTTCTTTTGGTGAGCAATATTACGAATCGTTCACTGGAATCGAATCTTTTAGATGAATCAACTGAACCAGTCCGCAAAACTGAATCGTTCAGTTTGTTGTCCGCATTTACCAGCCACCAATGCGATGCTTTTGAGAAACGCAGCACAGACCTGGAGTCAGCGACTAAAAGAAATGGAACACTGTTTAATGCCAATGTAAATTATATTTTGGTTGTAAATAATTGTATGTTTCAATAGCTGAATCACGGCTGCAACTAACTGAACCAAGAGACATTAAATTACCTTTAACTACTATTGTTAATTAAACTGAAATAAAAAATAATATATAATACAGAAATTAGTTTTCTCAATACAGAAACGTTTTAAGAGGATGTTATGGAACTACGTGATGACGCACGTAAGGAAAGGAATCACTAAAAATCCTTTCGTTTTAATTGATTCTTTTTACATGAAGAGTTCCAAAAGAACTGACTCGGAAATCGGTTCCCATCTCTTGTTGAACTAGCCGGTGACGTCAATCGAAACCGCAGCCCCTCTAGTGGCATGCGCTTTGCTTGTAATACACGTGATTAGACGCTAGGGGAGATGATTTCCTAAAACATAAAACCTACCGTATGAAAAACATACAAATAACAGCCAGGGTGTCCAAAATATTAACTAATTAAAAAAATTTTTTGAAGGTGTAAAAAAATAGAGGTCGCTTCCCTCTGACGGAAATTGACGGAAGTGTCTAAAATTGAATTTCTTTACACACACACACACACACACATACACACACACACACACACACACATATATATATATATATATATATATATATATATATATATATATATATATATAATGTAAAATATATAAAATATTTTTTTTATTACATCAGTGTTTGATTTCACAGTTAAGCCAGTTCACACAGGCCATTGATGTAAATTATAATAACAAGTATTACTATTTCAAAAAATGTAAAATTCTAAATTATCGTTCCTTTTCTTCCTTTATTCTCGCGATAGCAACGCTTATGCCACCAAATAGCACGCCCACATACTCATTTTATTAAAAACCTTACACATCTTAAAGAGATGAAGACATAATCAAGGACGGTTTCATCTATTAATCATTTTGAGTCTAAATTTCATCCCATAGTTTCACAGTACATTTGCCCACCTGTCCGCATACATGCATGCTTCATTAACGAGAAGGCAAGTATTTTATAGCACACAAAGCGATCATGCCTAACGTGGTTTTGTTTATAATGCTTCTGGATATTAGTGTTTATTGAGATAATAATAATAAGTGTTCTGATTTAAGGATTCAGGTAAACAACGAAACGAGACTTCCATCGCTGCTTGTTGACTGATATTAAACCCAGCGCTGAATTGAAGCTTGTGTTGCTTCGGCATCAATGGCTGAGCAGAGTAGCAACAAACTATGTCACTCTACGCCCCGCCCTCTGACGTCACGGGCCTGTGAGCCACAGGATGCTGCATTGAGGACTGATGATAAAGACAGGCCTATATTCCGAATCAGACACAAGGAACCACTTTATACACTGTGAAATTTACATTTAAAACGTTTTTTCGTCTCATGCGAGAAATTCCCATAAATGCCACATTTCACTTATAAATGAATATTTTATGGAATAGGATATAGGGCAGGCTGAGGCTAATTGTCACACTTTTCAGTCAACTGAATGTCAGTTTATGTGTACGTACATTAAAATATTTGTTACAAAATAATGCTTCATTTTGATACTAAATGTTACATGTTGTCACAATGGGAGCCTGTTATTATGGCCTATATGAAATATAAAAATAAAAAAATGGGGGGGGGGGATTTAAGCATTATTTAAACCAATAAAATATATTATAAACAATAAATGACATGAAATAGCATTTAAAAATAATAATAATAATACAACTTGTAATAAAATAAAAATGTAAAAAAAAAAAACTTTTCTGACAAACTGCATGTGACAATTAGCCCCGATTTACCTTATTAGTATAATCATAATAAAGTTTTCATAATAGGAACCTGCTATTAAATAGCCTTTTGTATGTAATATATATATATATATATATATATATATATATATATATATATATATATATATATATATATATATATATCAGTTTGAAAACAAAGTCTTATTGTTTTTTTTGTTTTGTTTTTAACGGTTGCCTTGAATTTACCACAAAATCCTGTTTGCGAGAAAGCAGCCTATGAGATGGTGACAGTTTTTAAAATCAGGAAGTGAATTCAGAGAGAAAGAAAGAGAGAGGAAATTCATGCAAGCCAAACTACTTCTGCTCTGAGCTGCATACCTAGAATCTGAACAGCTTTCTGCTTCTGTACGTGACACTGAGATGAATAAACGGGCAGGAAATGCTGATGGGTTACAGGAGAAACTCCATGCAGTTTGAGCAGTCGCATTGGTCTAAATATGAATAGCACAAATAAAGTTACACACTCAACTGCAATTAGAGCTGAGGTGAGAAGACATGAAAGCTTGCAAAAGACCATAAACAAATTTCTCAAACAGCTGGAGAGGGTTGAGGACCAGCAGCTCAGGACAGGACTAAAGGTTTTCCTCCACAGCATTCAAGGTGAGCCTGAGTTCCTTTGAAAGGTCTCGTAAATATCATGAGATTGTTTATTTTGTCACTTGCTGATAGATTCCTGTATGGTTTTGCAAGGTGAGATGTTTACGACTGACTTGCACATAAACAGCACGCTGTTTGAATTGAGCTCTATGTTGGAGTCAGATTCTGATAGTATTTCGTATCTAGATCAATCGATTGTGAGCTCCTTATGTAAGTTCAAATGCACATTTGCAAGAAATTAGGCTTTTTCACATGGTTTGTTTTCTATTGTTCTTTTTTTGCAGTATTATGTTTGTTATCTTGAGCTTTTGTAATAATATCATATAAAAAAATGTCCCATGTATATTTTAGGGGAGGCAGACAGATAAAAAAGGAACATAAATGTTTGAACTCATGTAAAATTGAATTATGCATCCAGTAGACGTCTCCAAATGCACATGCTCCTCCATTAGACTGTGATGATGAACTGTTACTACAGTCTGGATGTAGAATCAGAGTCATGGATAATAATTTAAAGAGGCCCAGGTTGAAACATTAGCACCATCTTAGAGACATCGTCATGCTGGCAAGCTTTTGAACACGAAGTGCTGGTCCATTTCCTGTCTGACGCTCTCTTTCTGCCCACGAAAGCCACATCCTCTCCATCTCAGGGAACACGTGTCTATACTGCTACTCTTAATCTCCGTATCTGACCCAATTATTTTTAGTTTACCCTAAGATTACAAATTAAATTTGTTGGGTTTTAAATAATCTGGCATTCATCGAGTATAGGCAAGTTCAGTCATTTTTAGATGCAATATCAGTAAATCATGTTAGGAGTGAGCATTGACATGTGCGCATATTTTCAGGTCACAACATATGGTGTCACTGACTAATGCATCTTTAATACAGTGTTTGTTGATACTCCTTATAATTGACTTCCTTCTCACACTTCCTCTTGCGAGTGTTTAATGCATCCGTCACTCTAGATTGCAGCTCAATATAAAGACGTTATGAGCATAATATCAGACCTTATTTTTCTGTAAGCCAGAACCAAAATTAAAACAAGATATTTTCAATACTTACCCGTGTAAAACTTGCCTCAATGATGTTAAGATATTCTGGATGGTAGCTTAGGTATTCTAGTTGCATATGATATTGTTTCTCTCATATAGTCCCTCAGTTAACCCATTTTATATTTTTGTGTTAACCAGCTTCACTATTGATGTCTGTAAACAAAGTTGCAGAACAGATGAGATGAAATAGGAAAAAACAAGTGGATGCTCTTTGAACATGGTTTATTTCGCCCACATAGTCATAAGATGATTCAAATTATGCTTGATGAAATTAAAATTAAAGTAAAGGGAAATGTTGCTATTGGCTTCTGAGCATAGGGATTTGAGAATAGGACTGACACATTTAAATGTTGCTTACTGCAGGGAGCCAAGAGAGTGGGAGACAGGCAGAGTGACAGCGATTTAGGGAAAACATATTTCGGAGTGTGAGATCTCCAAGACAGAGATGTTAACATTTTAGCTCAGAGAATATTTAGCAGGATAATAACGTACAATAAAATTAAACAAACTATAGTCTTTTTAAATTTCTGAGAAAAATGTGAGTGGCGTTTGCCTGTGCATGGATGTTGCTATGTGGTTAATAAGGTATTCTGAGAGGTTTCTAGCGTGTTGCTATGCGGTTGCTAAGGTCTAGTGGTTTATTGGTAGGGTAATTTCTTTCATAATTTACTCATGCCATTCTAAACCTGCATGCATTTTGTTTTTCTGAGGAACACAAAATCAGATATTTTGAAAAACATCTCAGTTCTTTTTGGGTGAATTGTCCCTTTAAGAGTTTTGTTGAAATCCCTTAACTATGAGCAATAGTAATAGTGACTAATCCACTAATACATAAAGAAGCAAATCAATAAAAAGAAATGAAAGTTAGAGACTTTCAGACACAAAACTGCATGCCCTCTTCCTAAATGTTCAGTTAAATAGTGTTCTATATGATTTCATGATTGATATCAATCAATAGCGTTGATTTGTAAACTCAATACGACTGCCAACTGAAAGGCAACTCCTACCTCTGCAAGATTATTTCAATATTATCTATATAAATGTGTGTTTGTGTGTTTGTGTGTGTGTGTTATGTCACTGACCCATGAACATTACATCAACAGTAACAGGAGGTGTTTCAGTCATAACAAACATTAACATGGTATATATATTATATATATATATATATATATATATATATATATATATATATATATATATATATATAATTTTTTTTCAGACATCTAAGTAGTCTTGCATGTTAGCATGTAGCTATGTTATTTTACTCTCATCCCTGTCACTTTCAAAAGGTACACCTTTGTACCTTCTTTATCCCTAAAGGGTGCATATCAGTACCAAAGGTGTAAATAGTATCTAAGTCTACGTTCCACGAAGCCAGAGCTTTCCCTATGCAATCTTTTTTCCCCCTTGTCTCAAGAAATATCTGCATCTACACGAAAACACAAAACTGACACAATACGATGTAGTATACATGCCAGACCAGTATGTGGTGCTGTAATGCCTGGGTGGCGTTTTCAGATTTATCCACTCTGGAGCCCATTAAAAAAAAATATAGATTTCACTCTCCCAAAACGCCTGATCTGTGTGGATGAAATGCCTATACGATACAAAATGTATGCGTATAAAGCTAAATGCGTTTCCGTGTGGATGGGACCTAAACCAGGGGTGTCCAAACTCTGAGGGCTGGTGTCCTAAAGAGTTCAGCTCCAATTTTCCTCTACACACCTGCCTGGAATTTTCTACTATGACTAGTAAGATCTTAATAACCTGGTTCAGGTGTGTTTAATTAGCGATGGTGCTAAACTCCACCGGCCCTGCAGGGCTGAGTTTGGAGACCACTGATCTAAATGGTAAATATCAGTACCTTGTGAAAGGGTACCACAACAGAGACAGCATTTGTACCTTTTTTTCTGAGTGTATTGAATCCCTCTGAGTGTAGTATTTACTCACTGTAGTATTTAATCAAGCCCATTTGACAAACAGATCAGTCAATAAATTTGTCAGTATTATTGCATGCCCTCGCACAATCACTTACTCATTCATACACACCTTGACAAGGACAGTCCGTGCACAGCGCAGCGGGTTAGATGTGGAGATAGAGAATGGGAGCCAGAGACTAGATGGAATCAGTGCATGAAGGAGGAGGAGTTTAGCCATGGAATACCTTGGTAACAAGGAAGCTCAGTGTCTAGGAAAGAAAAGGTGGGGGGACACGACGGCTCCTGAATCACTGTACTGACTCAGACTGTGATATGTGGCACGTTGCCGCCCGATACGGCACTGGATTGAGTGCAAAATTTTCTTGATTGATGTGTCAGTGTGATTAGCTTTGCATGTAACCACTCCATATTTGTGTTTACTTGCGCGGTTGACCCTCTTTCCCTGTCAGAACCTCGCAAGCTTTACAGTCTGTCTTTATTCCTCAACACATCACTGATTCTTGGTTTTTAAGCAGAAGAGCATGTGTGAGCGAGAGAAAAGAGAGGGAGAAGGGAGGGGAGGGAGGGAGGAAGGGAGAGCGAGAGGAGGGGGTAGGAGGCTGTGGAAAGCAGGGGCTGGGAGCTGTCTGGCTGGTGACAAGGGCAGAGAAAGAGAGAGAGAGAGAGAGAGAAGCAGAAGATGGAGAGAGCAGGGTATTCCTGCACGGTGCCGTTCTGCGTGGGTTTGAAGAAGACCTTCAACTGGAGAGATCTGAGGGAGCCTTGTTCATGATGCGTGACTCGTCTAAACCTTTACCGTGATATGCAGCTTCCTCTGTAGAATGAGGCATGATTGTCTTGCATGTCTGTTTTATTGACATCCCCGAAGGCTTGACGCACTGATCACTGGAGGCGTGATGGATAGACTCTGTATGGGGACACTGGGATCTCTCTCTATGGACTTATTGTAAACATTTCCACCAATCCAAGTGGCATTTAGACTGACTCCTCAGTTTGACTCTTCATTCTGCCAGCATCTCCTCCACTCGCTGTGGAGCAGGTTGGTGAAACGATGTGCCTTGATCTGAGGTTATCAGTTGTGCATGTCGCTCAAACGTAATTTTATTCTTTGTCATCCTTGAAGGAATTTTCAATCTCGTTTCCATCTCGTTCATTGTAATTTTTGCCTTCAACACTGCCTCTTGTTGAATGTAGTCAATGGAATCAAGAGCATGCTTTTCATGCAGGTGTGGAGAGGTGGGCACATGTCTGCATGCTTAAAATATGTGTAAGAGGACAAGAGAACAGTGTTATGAAGTCTGTGAAGAAACATGAAGGTGTGAAAGAGCACAAAGGACGTTAGCTAAATTCTATCCCACTCGAAGGGAACAAGGTCACGCTTCACTTCATTTTGACATACTTGCCAGAATTGTCTCTTTCTGTGAATTCTTTGATTTCTTTCCGCTGTAGAAGCCACTGAACAAGCAAAGAAGAAGATTATTTGACTCTTTTAATTTATTTTCTGTTCTTGATCTGCTGAGAAAATTCTGGACCACATGAACCGATCCGGGACCTCACAGTCAAAAACCACCTACCTTATCTCCCTCACCTTGGTGAAGGTAGAAACCACTAAGGAGAATGAGTTGGAAAAGTCTAGGCTGGCTGTGGGGGGAGCAGTGTACGATTCAGATGGAGCGAAACATCTCAAGCACGCTGGATCCAATAATGAGGGCCAGGAGCGCCAGAAAATGGGTGAGGCTGTTGAGCTGGAAGCTGGCGAATCTGTCAAATTCTCAGTGGAACGGGAAATACTCCAAAGCCCAAGGGAGGATAAGGCACTATTTGCAGATGGTGTTCATCCCGGAGATAGACAAAAATCAATGATCTCACCCACCACAGAGAATGGAAGAGCCAGAGATTCCACTGGAATACCCCAAACCTCTTTTCCTCGAGATGTAGCTAGGCATCTTGGTGACATCCCAGTCCGTGCAACCCAGCGGCCTGTATCACTCCTTAAAGCTCATGGAGGTGGCCGTGAATTTAAAGAGTCCAGAGAGAGCATCCATGCCTCCTCCAAGAGCCTTGACCGTAAGGACAGTCGTACCAGGATCCAGTCCCCAACCAGCCCGACTCCTGGATCTTTTCGGGCATCATGGGCTGTAAGTGAGGTGAAACATTGCCATGAAGACCTCAAAGGGGGTGTTGGGATAAGGAAGCCCACAGAAGGGGACGTCATAGCCATGCGACCCCAAAGCCCTCGAGCAGAGAGATTAAAGTCAGGATCTACATCTCTTCCGACCCCTGTCGCCTTGATTACCAAGCCTCAACGCAAAGGAAAGAGTCGCACCCTGGACAACAGTGACCTGAACTGTCTGTCCGAGGACCTCCTGAAGTGCAAAGGTGGTCAAATGGTAGCAGACTTTAGAACAGCTCAGTCCCAGGGGGCTTCAGCACGTGACCGCAAAATGCTAAGATTTATTAGTGGCATTTTTACCAAGAGCACTCCAGTTGCAACCAGTGCAACCGTTGTGACCCCAGTCTATAGCACCTTTCAGAGGGAATCCAGTGAAGAGGAAGGTAGGAAAACATGATTTACTCATCCATATAGAATTGAAACTAGCAGATAAATAGAAGCAGGATTGTTTACCTGGTCATGCCAGGTAGTTTGCACATTTTGTAAACGAGGGCTTCCTTGTGTACGAACATCTGAAATCCATTATTATAAATGCTATATTTACATTGAAGGGATTTTTCACCCCAAAAATGTGTCATTCTAAACCTGTGAAACAGGTTACATGTTTTTATCCATGCAGTGAAAGTCAGCGGGGTCCAAAACAATATTGAATTTATTTTTATTGTCTGAAGGAAAAAAAAAAACTTTTTAAAAACATCTTTTGTATTACACAGTAGAAATAAAGTCATATAGGTTTGTAATGACTTAAGGACTGATTAAAGTTTTTATTATTTATTTAAATAATTTAGTGTTCTTAGCTTGTTGTTTTAGTTGGCATTAATTAAGAAAACTGACATATGCAAGTCTGTACAAACATTTGAGGAATTCTAATGCCTTGGGATATATATTTAAGACGCTGAAAGCATCCTAGCCTTTTCTTTATAACCACCCCCTACTGTTTCAGTTTCTGCACTGGAAAAATTGGATGGTAAACAAATTTGATAATACCCATGCCACAGGCAGCATCATTTTGCCTAACATCCTAATCCCATCTTTGATGTTCCACCCACTTCCTGTATTCTGATCTCATTCTTTCATGGAAGCTTCAATCCTTTCATCACCAGCCTCTTAATTTCAAACCATATCCAGCCATGCGTTTAAGCACACTAAACTGGAGGTGAAGCATTGGTTTCTGTAGTGGAGAAACAACTCAAAGACGAAGACGGTAATTGTATCCACAGGCATTTCAAATCCACCCAAGCAAAGTAAGTCGGTTTTCCTTCTAATGATCTGCTGTAATGTTGCAGAGATGCCTTCAACTAATTCATATGCAGAGCTTGTTGAACAAAGGATTCTTTTCAAACAACGTCTACGTTTCTCAACACTATAGATTTGATCATTAGGTTCCTTATTTGGTAGGATATAATTGCACAAGTGAAATTCCATATAGGTGTGTGTGGTCCATATGCTACGAGCAAAAGGTCTGATGTGTCTGTACACACAACGCATGCGCACACAAAATATTTACGTATGTGTTCTCCGAGTGAACGACAGCAGTGGCTGGAGGCGGGGTTGTCATGGCAACAGGGAGGGCTGAGCGAGTTGCCTGTTGTGTGGCTGTATTATGCCAGGGAGCGAGCCACAGATGAAATGAATGGGAGTGAGGGTATGCGATGAGGGATCCTTTTGACAACAAGAGAGGCCAGCTTTAGAATTTAACACATAGAGCGTCCGTTTAGATGGAAGGGGTGGCTGTTGTATATGGCACATAAGGATCGCACTGTCTAACTGCACTGGCTCGACTCCTGATGTGCCCTGCCATACAATGACCTCATAGATTTGGGCTGAATTCGGAGGGGGTTAAACCTCTTCTGCTGTGTCGTGGGTGGCGCGTGAGCGAGGAAACTGCAAACAACACTAGTGCCAACTCAGATGGTATGCCGATCAAAGCTGTGAACTCTTGCATCTGTGCGTCGTGAGCTGCTTTAATCAGTTCGCGCTGGTCACAAGGGTGTATCGCACCGAAGCACCCCCCCTAAACAAAAGCATCTCATCCGCTGCTTGATGCACCCACAGGGTGACACAGCTGGGCAGGCACACAAAAAAATGAGGTGATGTGCTCGTCTATCACTGTGTGCCGGATCTGAACCTCTGGTGAACAATAGTGAGCGTGTGCTAAGACTTCCAATATAAAGCAGCGAGGGGTGCTGCACTGATACACCTGCAGTCCTTCACGCCCTGTGAATTATCAGCGATTTATAACACCTCCAGATGAACCGTCATCTGAGGCTATACAGTGCAATCAAACTGCACTTCGATGCAGCATAGAAATGTGCAACAGAAGGGCTGGGCAATGCCTGATCTGTGATTAAATGGACACAGATTGCTGTAAGAAAGCTTCCTTAGGCCTGGACTGAATTTGATAGTCACGAAAAATGACATGGCTTGACATAAATTCTGCTGCACTGTGAGTGTTGTGATCATTGTACAGTCATAACATCATGTCAAACTCTTCCTGTAAGTGAGTCATCTGAAGTTTCATCAACGGTCAGAACAAGGGGATTTTTAGCCATAGATCAATATAAAAAGATCTTTTTTGGAAAACAGGAAATACAGTAGCTGACCTACCGAGACTAGAATATTCATAAATCAACACATATCCCATTCCATATGGTTATATGATTCATTCATCTATTTTTCTTTTGCAGTTTTATTTATATTATACTTGCCATGTAGCAATACAGACTAGAATATTACAAAATATAGAACCCCAGTTTGATCAAAATTAGACATTGCCCTTAGAAGATATGTGACTCTTCATTAATTTAATCCCATGCCATGGCAAAACTTTTCGAGATATCAAAAATCTGTTTGTAATTCAGAATCTTCAATGTCTTGGTGTTACATTGACCAAGTTTGGTGATCACATGAGATTTAAAAAAAAAAAAAATCCACATTCAATGTAAAATAGCTTAGTTCCTGTTGGAGGGAGCTAATGATATAGAAAGTTGTCCAGCTTCATGAGAACAATATATTTACTAGTTTGGTGACTGTACATAAAACTAATCCCACCACTTTAGTCAGATGGGGTCACCTTTTTAAATGTAGAATATACAACATTTTGTATAATATTCAATACTTTTTACTTCAGAAAAAATGATAGAAATTGCATAGCAATTATTGCATAGCACACATAGTGACACGTTACAGTGTCATAGCATGAGGGTGAGGTGTTTTGCACACATATTTTCTTTATTGATGTTAAGTTATGACTTAATGTTGACTTATCATTTTTCAGCCTCATGTGCCAATAGCCAGGAATGGACCCTAACACGTGCTATTCCAGAACTGCGATTGGTGAGAAAACTTAAACACTATAACACTATACTTACACTATACTATACACTTTAACACTATATATATATATATATATATATATATATATATATATATATATATATATATATATATATATATATATATATATATATATATATATATATATATATACCTAAAGCATGTAAACAACCCTTTTAAATTATTTTAGTCATACATCTATGAAAACAATATTTCAGTTGGTTCAGTGTGCTAAAAATATTTATTTGTAACTTTTGTCATACTGTTGAAAAAGGATACATCTTTGCCTATAGGAAAGAAAAATCACACATGAGATCTTTTTAAAATCCAAAATGTTTTTTCTAAACAGCAACAAAATTAAAAGAGGATGGAGACTTTTGCTTAAATCCTGCTTAAGCTTCACACCCTATAGTCTCAAATGTGTCCTCAGGAGTTTCAGACGAGAGTCAAATATTATCTTTCTGCTGCATACAGGGGGTTTTGGGTAGCCTTCGCAGTGGAAAATCTGCTCTAGTAAACAGATTCATCACAGGAAGTTATCTTCCACTTGAGTCGCATGAGGGTGAGAACTATTTTCTGTCTCATCTCTTCTATGAAGACTGTCATTTTAACTGTTTATGGGTATTATTGTTAACTTATCTTTTGCTTTTGTCCTATTTTTCTTCTTTGGAAGGGGGAAGATATAAAAAAGAGGTGTTGGTGGAGGGACAGAGTCATTTATTGCTGATCCGAGAGGAATCTGGCCCACCAAGTGCACAGGTGTGTTTATTTCTGCTAAGTACACTTGAGACAGAAACATACAGTGTGTAAGACAGAAATATTTGGCCAAAGTGTGCATCTTCCTCTTTTTTTATACAAACATTTGAGTGGCAGTAACAAACTGTCAGTAAGTTGTCTGGGCCATTAAATCAGAAGTGTTTAACTATAAACTCAAGAAGAATTTTTGCAATTACGATATAGCATTATATAGCAAAGATTAAGAATGCTGCATTATGTTGTGTTATGAATTGCTTCTGACATATTTTGGACAATGCATGAAATTTAGCTTGCGTAGCAAAAAGTATTTGAGTATATTTTGGGGTCTTATAGTGCCCAAAAGATGAAAATTCACAAATTCTTATTTTATTTTTTGTTTATGTTTAATACCATTCAAAAGTTTAGAGTTAGTATGTTTTTCAAATCATTTTGAAAGAAATCAGCTTCACCAAGGCTGCATTTATTTGATCAAAAATATAGTAATACTGTGGAATACAATTACATTTTAAAATTACTGTTTTTATTCGAATACATTTTAAAATGTAGTTTATTCCTGTAAGGAAAGCTGAATTTTCAGCACCATTCCTCCAGTCTTCAGTGTCACTTGATCCTTCAGAAATCATTCTAATATGCTGATTTGCTGCTCAAGAAACATTTATTGTTATTTTCTGTCCTGTTTTGACCCCTCATCTGAAAGCTATGTTTGAATAGGTGTAGCGTTATTTACTCATGACATGTGCAAATCGGAGGGTGGGTCTAAACAGGCAGTGATGTAGAAGCAGGCGTTGATCTTATTCTGTGGAGGCGGGGTTTAGCTACACTATTACATCATAAAGTGTACCATAATACCATTAGACTAAATAGAAAGTTTTGAGTTATGAAACTTACAGGTGTTTTTATAGTACAATGACCTCTTATATGTCAAAAGATCAAGAGAATTTGGATTTCTCAGGCAATGAAAAGAAAGCAATTATTTACTGTCAAGTTTGAACAATTGAATACATTCTGCCTAAATAAAAGTATTAAATTCTGGAAAAATCTAACTTTTCTGACCCCAAACCTTTGAACGGTAGTGTATTCTGCTTTAAAGGAATAGTTCACCAAAAATGAATATTTGTTGAAAATGTACTCCCCCTCAAACCAGCCAAGATGTAGAGGATTTTGTGTATTCATCAGAACAGATTTGAAGAAATTTAGCATTACATTACTTGCTCAGCAATGGATTCTCTGCAGTGAATGGGTGCCGTCAGAATGAGAGATCAAACAGCTGATAAAAACATCACAAGTAATCCACACCACTCCAGTCCATCAATTAATATCTTGTGACACAAAATTCTATGTGTTTCTAAGAAACAAATCCATAATTAAAACATTTTAACGTTAAACCTTAAATTTTAGTCATGAAATGAGTCTATAATCCATAATAACTGCAATTTCTCCAAGTCTGATCCAAATCCGAGGGTGAATAATTTTAAGCAATTTTTCATTTTTGGGTGAACTATTTCTGTAAATGTTTCAGTTTTTTCGCTGTTTTTCATTTCTAAATTTGTGATTGTAGATCTGCAACTGGCTTGATGGCGTCATCCTAGTTTTTAGTCTGGAAAATGAAGCAAGTTTCCAGGATGTGTACAAGAACTACAGTGAGCTAAGCGCTCATCGTAACATAGCAGAAATCCCAGTTATAGCAGTTGGAACACAAGGTAAGAGCTATACTTGTCTTGGCTTCAGGGAGCTTTTATTGAGCAAAACCATGTTGTGTTCAAAATCGATGTCTGTTTTTCTTCCTGCAGATAAGATTAGTAGCACTAACGCCCGTGTGATTGAAGACAAGAGAGTTCAGCAGCTGTGTATAGATGTGCGTCGCTGCACTTATTTTGAGACCTGTGCCACATATGGACTTAATGTGGACAGAGTATTTAATGAAAGTGAGTTTCATCTCAAAATAGGGGCTAAAAAGCCATGTTACTTTAAAACCAAATGCAAGTGTTGATCGGACAATCTTGTTTCCCACTTAGTGACTCACAAGATTGTCGCTGCCAAGAAGCAAGCCGCCCTTCTGGCCTCCTGTAAATCTCTCCCGAACTCCCCGAGTCACTCAGGGGCCTCGACTCCAGTGTCAGGGCCCGGACAGGTATCTCAGGGCTCATGAGTCTGTCTGATGCTTGGGCGAATCTCATTAAAGTTGTCAAGAAATGTCTAGGCCATTTTCTCCTTTATCCAGTTCTAAGTTTGGTGTAAAAAAATTCTAATTTAGTTTCTATTCTAATCTAATTTTAGATTATGTGATTATACTTTTGTGAGATACATCTGTAAATATTTAGAATTTTTTTACTTAAAAATTCTTTTTCTTTTCATTTAAATATTGTGAAATTGCGGAGAAAATTGCCATGAGAACAATGAAAAACACTTTTTTCAAACAACTTTATATAACTTATTATTAGTGCTGGGCAACGATTAAATATTTTAATCGCGATTAATCGCATGATTTTCTGCGATTAATCACGATTAATCGCAGCATGCGCAAAATTCAATAATGAAATCAAAAGTAGTGTATTGTGTAATTTTATTCTTTCAAAGTTCTGCTGTATGAATAAAAGTGCAATAAAATGTTGTTTGTCAAAACTTTAAACAAAATAAAGTGCTTTTTTACAGCAGTTAAAAGTTAGTAGCAGTTAACATTTCTTGTAAATCTTAACTTAAACATTAATGTAATCAAATTAAATATAACATTAACATATAAATAAAACATTAAAACATTAATGTTTTATTAAATAAAACATTAAAGTTTTGTTTAGTTTGTAAAAAAAAAAAAAAACAATTGTCCAGAACCTCGATCATTACATTTTAACTGGCCCCTTCCGAGCAACAACATCAATCTCCTTTAAGAGACTAAGAATCTCAGTCCAAAAAAAAAAAAAAAAAAAATCTTTCAGTGATGCAGGTTGAGTGGACAAAATTAACTTCATTTATCCATTCTTCCAACTTTACATTTACTTACTCATCTGCACCTAGCCAGTTGCTAAGACACACAAGGTTATTCACATTTTCAGATGATAAAGAGAGACATTTTGCTGAAACGTGCGCCAAACATTTTATTCACGTTGCACAGCAGTGGGATATTTCAAATAAAGTCAGCACACTTAGCACAGATAGTGCAAGAAATATGATCGCTGCTGCAAGACATCTGCCTTTTGAACACGTGCGTCGCGCGCAGTCTCCAGCGTTCTGTCATAGTATCTCTGCACAACAGCGCGTTTGACAACGTCCTGGCCAAATGAAGAAAGGTTGTGGGCCATTTTAAGCACAGTGCAGCGAGTGGTGCAGAATTAGAACAAAAACAAATTGAACTTAGACGAAAGAAGGAGTCGCTTATACAAGACATTCCAACCAGATGGAATTCGACTCTGGACATGATTTTCTGTTTTGCGCGCTAGCTCATCCCAAGCATCCAGTAGCCTACTGATAAACATCCCACCCCTCCTGTGACCCATGGTTTGTGTTGTATTCGGTTGTTTTATTACAGTCTAGCTATGTGTATTGAAACGCAGTGAGTAACGGACTTTCAAAATAAAAAGTACGTTAACGCGCGAAAAACTAATTGTCGGCGTTAATTAATTAATGCGTTAACGCGATAAAAACGCGTTAACTTGCCCAGCCCTACTTATTATATATATTAAACATAACTTTTTTGTTCTTTATACAATACAATTAACATGTGTAATTATTTTTGTTTTTTTAATATGACCCAGACATTTCTTTGTGAGACTGACCCCTTTATCATTATAATTACTGTGGAGTATTTTAACGAATTAAGTACTGGTGTTGTCCTTTCAATGTTGATTATTGTTGGGGTGTAAAAATTTGCATTGACAAAATATTCTGATCTGATTTATTTTATATTCTTTGCCTAGTCCTATGCGTTGGTCACATTTTGGTTGAATTTCATTTATGTTATTTGACGATATTGTTATTAAATAATAACTATAATAATTGAACAATTATTATTAAGCAAACTTTCGTGGACAAGAAATGACATAGTTGTATTTTACTATAGATTCATTCTAATTGATTAAATTCCACATCTCATATATCCATTTAATTCATATTCCATGTGAAATTTTCATTTTCAGATCAATACATTGCACGTTTTACACTCGTTGTTGAGTATTTGACTGTTTTGAGTGATTGTGAAAAGTTTTTGTCTCCATCAATCTGTCTGCACCATTCACCACTCCAACATCTGTCTCATTCTTCTCACCATCCCATCATCCTCTCTTAGGCCAGTAATGGGGGTCAGAGTAGTGATTACCCCTCCTCTTTGCCATCCACCCCTGTGATAAGTCACAAAGACATACGGGGTGGGGCAAGTGGAGATGGGGGCTCGCAAAGAAATCCACCCCGACGACGGACATCTTTATTTACGGTTAGTTCTTTGAGCTCAATATAAAGAGTGTCAAATCTTGCCAGTTAAATTATGTGCGACACCAGTAAAACTGTGCGTGGAACGTTTGATACTATATCATTCGTATTTAAAAATAAAACTGGATTTATATCTGAATGATACATCAAAGGTGATTTGATGTAAGGTAATGTTTTATGTTAAAATTATTTATTTTATCCTAATTTAACCAATGGCAGACTGGGAAACCTGTCTGAAAACAGCCATTGTGTGGCCATGTTCTTGTTGGTTCAGAAATTACATACAATACAATAAAACAGAAGCATGACTGTATCTTTAGTAATAGTTTGTGTTTGTGAACTCTCGTTGTCACTCTAAAACTCACCTCATCTCATGAGTCACATCTGTTTCCTTCCTTCATGTGTTTCAGTTTCCACTTATCTTTACTTTTATTTATTGTGTCTGTTTTTTTAGAACCGTCGCGGGAGTGACTCTGAAAAAAGAGCTTCTGATAGCAGAAGTGACATGAGTAGTCGATCAGTTCCTATTAAACAGGTACGTGCAAGATTTCAGCAATGACTTGAAGAAATGACGTGAGACTTCTGTGAAATGCAGTGGCCCCGGAAAGTATTTGGACACGTAGAAGATACTTAAAAATATCTGAATCTCATTGCATTCTAAAAAAAGAAGAAATTATTAATAAGTAACAATGAAATGAATAATTGAATAAAAAATTTTTTTTTCTTTGTTAGGGGACTTTGTGGAAACGCAGTGAACGCTCTTTAAACAAGGAGTGGAAGAAGAAGTATGCGACGCTGTCAAACAATGGCATGCTTACATATCATTCAAATATAAATGTGAGTAACGCACTTTTGCAGCATGCACTGTTTTCAGCAGAGAATCAAAAATGTTCTTGTACCCTTTTGTTTTTATCATTACATTTTGTGTTTTGCAGAAGTTTACCTCGTGCAGTTTTTGTTCCGAAATAAATGCTCAGTATTTTTAGCTTTGTTTGTTGCATGTATTGTAAATTAAATAGCTTTTATATATGTCTATATAGTTTTTATGTATTTTTATTTGCTTGGGAATAATTCATTTCGCAAGAACCTCAACAACATCAGAGTTTTTTGTATTTTATTTAAGCAAACTTTTATTTCAAGTAACATTTTTTTATGGCTGTAGTTTTAGTTTCGGTTTTAGAAGCTGCCCAATATAATCATATTAAATAGTAATGTTAAGTATTTGATAATATGTAATATATTTAGATAATGTATTGTTAATATAATAATTTGTCATTTATTATTATATTATTGCATTCTATTATATAATTCTATAATATAATAATTTCATATATATATAGTTCCATAGAATTCTAATGTTATAATTACATGTTGGGTGCAGATTTATCATTTGGTAGGAATAGTTAAGATCCAGTGCCAAAAAAATATATATGTTTTTTTGTTGGACTTTTTAATTTATTTATATATTTTTATTATTACTGAAAAATAAATAGTACTTCAATGAAATTGCATTATGGCATTTCTAAATCCACTAAGCTGTTACGTTGTGTTATTTTTAGCTGTAGAAGAGAACCCAAATGTTTGAGATTCTAGACTGTGTAAGAATAGATCCTACTATAGTATGTTATAGATGTCTTTTTGTGATTGCAGGAGTTTCTGCAGAATGCTCAAGGTAAAGAGATGGACTTATTGCGAGTAACAGTGAAGGTGCCAGGAAAGCGTCTTCATCGTGCTGCTACTCCTGGTGGACCGTCCCCTGGTCCTACTCTCACTCCTGTGTCCGGTGTAAACGGACTTAGTAAAGACAAGCAGTCATCTGAAGGTGGCGCTACATGTAAATTAAAACCCCTTTTATACCTTAAAGTGGCCCATTTTCTTTTAAATGTACATGATCACAAACTAAATAATTTAAAAGATTTCACACTGCCATGATTTATTTATTTATTTCTTTTTCCAGCAAATCTTCTGACTGTGGAAGAGGCATCCAGAACTGGTTTGTCATTTCATAACGATCAGAAGGTGAAACGATGCCCGTCCTCTGTGTCTAATAAAGGCTTCAGTGTGGGTATGTGAATTATTTGTTTACACCTTCCACTCGTACTTTCTAGAACAGTGTTGGAGAATAACTGATTAGAAATACTACTAATCTGACAATGACAGTAATTCAGCACTATTTTCCAACAAGCAGCTGTGTTGCTACTGATTCATTTTAGTTGTTGATTCATATGCATTTCAATTCATTTTGACATTCTAGTTTTTATTTTTTATTTTTTTTTATATTTAGTTAAATGCATGACTAACAGTTTTAGTTTTATTAGTTTCATTTAGTGTTAATGTGTGTGTTTGATACTGTAAATTAATATTTAATACTATATAATAATAATAATTATTTATATATATATATATATATATATATATATATATATATATATATATATATATATATATATATAATGCTATTATATTAATGTTTTTGTAAGATAATTCAATATACTCAAAGTAATTAATACAAATGTAGGCCTAATTGTATTTTAAGAGTGTATTTATCATCAGATTAGTAAGAAATCTGGTGCAGGAAATGTTTAGAAATTTCTGACCTCTTTTGTGTGTGTGTGTGTGTGTGTGTGTTATCTTAATAGACTTGAGTATTGAAGGGGCTACAAGTCCTCCTTTAGGAAAAGAGCCCCTCCCATCTTCTCCAATGACTGACAGGAAGAAGAAAAAACGAAACCGAAGTATTAACTTGAAAGGAGACGCAGCAGCTGGGCAGGCCGAGGGTAAGAGATCAGATTTATGAACGATTACCAGACGTCACAGTGATCCAGTTTCACTGATTAAGCGATCTTTATTATCATTATGGTGAAGAGTTTAGGTGAATTTGCTTTCCTCTCTTTTCTAATGTGTACCTGATTAATTGCTTTCTCTAAGGTCCTTTTACAATCTCTTTTACTTCTTTCTTTTCCTCTGTCTTTTATTTCTTTCTGCCCTCTTATCCTCTGCTGCCCTGGACTAATTTCTTGCACCGCAAGCCAAGCGCAAAATGTGGAAATTAAAAAGCTTTGGTAGCTTGAGAAACATTAACAAAACAGGTAACCTGAATGTTTGAAATGAGTGGCTGAGCTGACTCTGTCTCGCTGTCTTTTCTGCAGTATGTGTCCATATCCATCTCTTGTCACATCATTAGATTACATCAAATGGGTCTGAGTGTTTCTGTGTGTGTTCCTGTCTCTCTCAAACACATAATTATACTGAGACCATACATTAGACTGAGGACACGATGGGTGTTTTTATTGATCCCTTCCTCTGGTGTAAATAACTGTTGCTCTCGCCCAAACAGAAGAGGAGAGCTCAGACTTCATCATCATATCGAGCACAGGACAGAGCTGGCATTTTGAAGCCCAAAGTCAAGAGGACAGGGACGCCTGGGTTCAGGCCATCGAAAGCCAGATCCTTGCAAGTCTACAGAGCTGTGAGAGCAGAAATAAGGTAAAGAGGGCAATAAAAAATGAAACCAATCTCTATCAGCCTGACAGTATCAGAAATATCTTTCAAACATTTACAGCACAAACCTTTATAAGCCTCCAAGAACACTTTTACACGTATGTGCAATATCCATTAAAAAGGTCCATTCAGTTTTCTGTGGTCAGTTCATCTTTAAAGGGCTAGTTCACTCTAAAATGAAAATTTGCTGAAAATGTCCTCACCCTCAGGTCATTCAAGATTTAAATGAGTTTGTTTCTTTATCGGAACAGATTTCACATCACTTCCTCACCAATGGATCCTCTGCAGTGAATGGGTGCCGTCAGAATGAGAGTCCAAACAGCTGATAAAAACATCACAATCTGTTACATGTAATCCACTCAACTCCAGACCATCATCTATATCGATGCTTCCTCCAGTGAAAAAGTCCATGTCCTGTTGTCCCCTCACATCAAAATCCACCAACATATTTGTTTGGACTGTTTTCACTTGTAAACAGTCCTTGATCTGTACACATTTCTCTCCTGATTCAGACAAAACGTCTTTTTCACTTGAGAAAAATTTTAGCTTGTTACAAACACACAGCTTTTCGCTTCAAAAAACATTCATTGATGGACTGGGTCATGTCTGGACGTGTTTTGATGGCACCCATTCACTACAGAGGATCCACTGGTGAACAAGTGATGCAATGCTTAATTTCTCCAAATCTCTTCTAAAGAGGAAACAAACTCATCTACATTTAGGATTGCCTAATGTAGATGTAAACTTTCAGCATATTTGCATTTTTTGAGTGAACTATTTCTTTAACCTTTTTCTATTGCTAAAATAATAAGGGGAATAATTGGTTCATTTGCTTATTTCCAGACCAAAAAGGATGCTGATTCATCCTACATACATAAATCATGTTAGGCGGCAATATACTATACATATGAACAGTTTGTCCTGCAATATTACAAAATAATAGACTTAATTTTCAACTCTCAGGCTCGAAGGAACAGCCAAAGTGAAGCTGTTGCCCTGCAGGCCATTCGAAATGCCAAAGGGAACGACCTCTGTGTGGACTGTGGAGCACCAAGTAAGTGCGGTCCTGAAATAATGCCTTGTGATGAAAATCTAAATAGCAAATAGTACTATATGTTGAGATCTCTGTCACTGTTCAGTATATGAAAACATTATGGTCTAATGTCAGATCCAACATGGGCGAGTCTGAATCTTGGGGCTTTAATCTGCATCGAGTGTTCGGGAATCCACCGGAACCTGGGGACACACTTGTCCCGTGTGCGATCGCTAGACCTGGACGACTGGCCCAGTGAACTCACAAAAGTGCTTGCGGCTATCGGCAACCATACGGCCAACAGCATTTGGGAAACCTGCACCCAAGGATGCCAAAAGTTGACACCTGAGGCAACAAGGTGAGCAACGAGGTGCCTGTTAAAGTAAAGTACATAAATATATTCAGTACTGTTCAAAAGTTTAGGGTTGGTAAGTTTTTTTTATTATGTTTTTGAAATAAGCCTCTTATGCTCACCAAGGCTGCACTTATTTTATCAAAATTACAGTAAAAACAGTAGTACATTGAAATATTAGTACAATTTAAATAACTCATATCTATTGTAATATATTTAAAAATGTAATTTAATCCTGATATGGTAAAGATAACTTTTCCACATTATTACTCCAGTCTTCATTGCCACAGGATTCTTCAAAAATCATTTTAATATGCTGATTTGCTGCTCAAGAAACATTTCTGATTATTATAAACGTTGAAAAGAGTTGTTCTGCTTCATATTTTGTGGCAACCATGATACTTTTTTCCCCCTTTAGGAAAGTTGAATAGAAACAGCATTAGAATTTTTGTAATGTTATAATCTCTTTACTGTCACTTTTGATCAATTTAATGTGTCCTTGTTGAATAAAAGTGTTAATTTATTTTAAAAAGATATGTCATATTGACCCCAAACTTTTGAACAATAGTGTACTTCACTAAATTAACTTAAAATTAATTAAATTAAATTAAATTACGTTTTGCTTAACACTTAAAGCAAGTGAACAAATTTCCTAAAAAAAGACGTAACCCTTATATTCAGTTATATATTACATTTATATTCACTTACATATAAGTCTTAATACTAATTTGCTTCTAAATGCATAGATTTATTTTTAAATCTGGAAAAAAAAGACAAAGATATTAAGAATATTTTTTTTTTTTGAAGTATTAACTGAGAACATACAATTTTTTTACAGTGCTTCAGTCTTCATCATGACACAATGTTAATCGATAATGACTAATGCAGCTAGCCACTATGATAATAATTTGGCCTTTGCTTTGTGTTTGCCTCAGAGAGCAGAGAGAGTCGTGGATCCGTGCCAAATATGAACAGCGGGCATTCGTGTCACCCTTGCCCGCTCATTGTTCAGAGGACACAATGTCATCTTGGTTGCTTAAAGCAGTAATTGACAGAGACCTTCCCGTACTTCTGCTGCTCCTTGCGCACAGCACCAAGGAGGTGATCAACATCCCACCTGAAGGAGCAGCGCAGCAGCATCACAGCGCGTTACATGCGGCCTGCCAGCTGGGCGACGTGGTCATGACACAGCTGCTGGTCTGGGTGAGTTATTCAGCCTGAGTTTCTTTGAGTTAAAGGAATACTTCACCCAAAAATTATAATTTTTCTAAACAGTACTTGATTTTTTCTGAGACGACTTTTTCACTACATTATAAATCTATATTATGGGTAGGGGACACATATTTAAAAAAAATTACTTTTAATTTTAGGAATTTTTCCTTTTGGGTGAATCATTCCTTCAACTGTTGGACTACGGTATTGCATCATTTGCTCATTTCTTATGGATTTTGATTTTGTCCAACAGTACGGCAGTGATGTGAAGTCAAAGGATCCTCAAGGTAGAACCGCACTGACGTTGGCACGCCAAGCCGGCAGCAAAGAGTGTGCTGAGATTCTTCTCCAACACGGCTGCCCCAATGAGACGTCGCCCACCTCCCCGACACCGGTTCTGTCCCGCAAGAGTAGCATCACCAGTATCGGACGTGTCAATTCCAGGAGGAGGGTCTCGTAACCCATGAACATTCATGATCATATAAACATTTTCTCCAGGGCCATTTTTAATTCTTCATACAGAGTTGTGTGTTACGTGTGTCTGTGAATTTCTGTATGAGGACATTGCCAACAACGCTGTATTTATATACTGTACATTTATCCCTGCGGATTCCTCGGAAAAGGGAACAAGGAAAGAGAAAAGAAGAAACTCTTAATTGTCAATATTAGAACAGGCTTAGAATGATAGCTACAAATATTTCGACATGCCTTTTTAAAAAAATGGAAACTGTTTTACCAACTAAAAAGCAATATTATTTATAATATCCTGATTAATATACTGTAACATAGATGCATTATATGATAAAATGTAGCTTGAGAGTTTCCCAAAGCAATCTGAGGGAATGTATTTACCATTATGACTGTCATTACCATTGTTCTTTAAAACAGACATCATCACTGAGGGTAGTGTAATGTAATAACATGTTTATATTCAGAAGAAATTGTATTTGTCATTGTGCATCATTTCTATAAACTATAGACAATAAACTCTGATCTTCAACCTCTCTTTGGCACTACTTGTTAAGTCTACATCTTTTTAAATCCAAAAAGCAGATGTTTCTACATTTTAATGCCTCAAAACTTCACTATCATCGAAGGCTGGTTTGATTTCAGATTAATCACCTGGTTACAATTTCGGTATCACAGATGTGTCAACAGAAATATCAAGTGACAGTAAAATGAGTTGAGATATTGTGCGTTATATATTATGTATTATGGGCTCATATAGACTGCCAAATAGCCTACTTCTTGGCTTTATTATAACATATTTTTAAATAAAATGTATATTTTTATTGTAATAATAGATTCACACAATTCAAAATGGAGAGATTCCTGATAGAAACATATTAATCAATACATGAAAATGAACAAATTTTTTTTTTTATGTTAAAAATAGGAACATTAACATTTGTAAACATTAAAAACATCAGTTCGTCCACAAACTAAAGTCTAACGAGTGTATATATATATATATATATATATATATATATATATAAATATATATATATATATATATATATATATATATATATATATATATTTATATATATATATATATATATATATATATATATTTGTGTGTGTGTGTTTGTGTGTGTATATATATATATATATATATATATATATATATATATAGGTGTGTGTGTGTGTGTGTGTGTACACATAATATAACAAATAATATTTTGATTAATATTATATTTTTGCTATATAGCTCTTAAGTGTTATTGTTTAAAACCTTAATCATATTATTAAAAATATTGTGTTTAACAGTGTTTTACAGAGTAATAATTAATCAGAGGATTAAATTAATTTCAATGGGAGGCGCTCCCTCAGTGCTCAGTGTACAGTTTGTTTTAGTCTTATATGACACAATGGCTTGTTTTAAAAACATAGCGAGCTCTTTAGCCTATATAGCGTATTCTGACCATTACATGCCCGTTCTGAGTTTTCTATGTAGACAGCTCACTAGGTTTTGAGACACCGTCAGTGTCTATGCAGGGACGACAGTCTGGGCTAACAGCAACCGAGTGAGATTATTTATCTATCGCAAACTAGAAGCACTCCATGGGTAAGGAAACACTTGAGTTGTTATGTGGTGTCTGTGTTCTAGTTAGTAGCTCGTCGGTCTGTTTTATTTCCATTGCGAGAGATGACGCTAAAGTGCTAGTTAGCCGCACTTGCTAATGGAATCCAATGGCAACCGGTTAGCTTCGGCTAAACTAATGATGCACTAAATAAACTAGAATACATCGAGCAGTTTCATTGCACACTAGTTGTGTGCTACACATGCTTAAATATATATTGTCTACAAAGGAGCAGCAAATAGTGTTAATCCAAAAAGCCTAAATATGTGTGTTATTTTGACAGTCTTTGTTAGGACACCCGTTGTTTTGTGTTCACGCATAATTAACGTGTGTTGAAACTATCTGGTGATACATGTAAACATAAGTTAGAGTCAGTGCAATGCCGTGTATTATAGTGAAAATGCATTACAGTTTTTGTAAATATGATTTTATTTGTGGCTTTAAGGAAGGTACAGGATATTGTGTTTACACTTAATTCCAAATAATGTTCCTCTTCAGAAACTTTCATCAAAATGTAATGACTTGCCCAGACTCTAAAACGACTATATGATATGACTGAGGTCACCAGGCACTCTTGTTTTTCAAGTGCTTGTCATATGGGTTGTGTTCAAAATACAGTATTACTCTACTACCTTCTGAATTATGTATATAAGTATATAATTAATACCACATACTGTTTGCATTATTCCAGACAGTATGCATGATACATCTTTCAAACATTAATCATGCAAAGTGATGAGGTCATGTGACAACAATGTTGCTTAAAACCTATTTGTCACATGACCTGTTGCAACACCATGAATGATTAGTTTAGCCAGTGGTGTCTTGGAAATGATTTAAAATGTTAGTTAAGTGCTAGGAATTAAGTTACGTGCTTTTGTCTTTTTTATCAGTTTTTCATATTTTTATATTTAATTTATTTAAGTGTTAGTACTTTTAATAATAATTAAATTTTAATACATTATTTCAGTTAGTTGCCAAGGCAATATTTATAATTTACTTTGCATGTAAATTTAATGTATAATGTATAATGTATATTTTATTTATTTACGCTTCATTTCAATTATATATATATATATATATATATATATATATATATATATATATATATATATATATATATATATATATATATTAGTCAACAATAACAAAACTGGTAGTGTGCTTTTAACACATTATTCCATGCATACAGAGCATAGCACCTTTCTATGATAATTTATCTGAACCTCATCCATTTTTCCATTCACTTTTGTGTTTCAGTCCAAATCCTGGCTTTTGTTGGAATTGCCAGGCATGCGGATCAGGTTGCAGGGCTCTGGCCACGCGGCCCGTCTCCTCTCCGAGCTCAACCGCTGCCGCCTGTCTCGTGTCCTGTGCGACATCGTCCTCCAGGTCGGAGGCCGTTCCTTCCCGGCTCATCGCGTGGTGTTGGCGTGCTCTTGCACACACTTTAGCAGCCTCTTCTCCAGAGGTTCCAGCAACCAAGGTGCCGTTCCCACCACCTTCTCTCTGGACTTTGTTTCTGCTGCCAATTTCGAGAAAGTCTTGACTTTTATCTACACGGGTGAGATTTTCACGGACTTGATTGATGTGGGTGTGCTGTATGAGTTGGCAGAAAGGCTTGGTGTGAGGGAGTTGGTGAACGCTTGCCATGCCACCTTTCCTGACCTGCAGAGCTCCAGCTCTGGAGACCCAGTTGCTGAAGGGGATTTGGAAAGCGATATGGTATCAGTCAATCCCGTGGCTGCGTCTGTCTGCTCGTCCTCTGTAACCTCCTGCTCCTCGTTGTCTTCTTCAGCCGCTCCTACACCTGTAACTCCATCTCCGGTTTCTCAAGGTAGGAACAGCAGGTTGAATCGCTCCCACTTGGCCACCCAGTCGCCAAAAAATGAAGACTTGCAGATACATTTAGGTTACAATCAACAGGTTACCAACAAGCCGAGTCCTTTGGACGTTAACCGTTCTACAGACGCTCTTCCTTGCCTGACTTTGCAGCTTAAAACCGAGCGGGAGGATGAAGAAGAGGATGGAAGAAGTAACTCAGTGCACCAGCTTGTTGTCAATGGTAGCAAATCAACATTTGGGCCTCAGGAACAATGTTCTGTCCCTGATTCTTCAGCCCAGCTTGGAGGTGAAACCTGCGCCCCTTCGTCATCCTCCAGTGATCCATTAGACAGTTTGCAACTGGGGGCCGTTACGGGACCAATCAAAGATTCCGATTTTTTTGAGGAAGATCTTTCTAGCAAGAGGAACCAACTACAAGAGCAGACGGAGGGCGGCGATCAGTGGCAAGGACTTTCAGAGGACATCATTGAGCTGAGCGATGAGGAGGAGCACTTCATTGTTGAGGAAGAGGACGACGAGGACTTGATGTGCATAGAGAATGGTGAAAACGAGGCATCTCTCGGACAACTGCCATCATCGCAGCCATGCAAGTCATGTGGGATGCTACTTCCGGCGGAAAACTCCGTCATACAAACTCACGCTGAGACGCACCTCTCGGAAACTGGTTCATGTCAGGTGTGTGGCGCCTCCTTCTCGGACCGCGCTGCTGGTGTTGCTCATGCCCTCACACACGTGGGCATCTTGCTCTTCTCCTGTGACGTTTGCGAGCATCAGTTTCGGACTGAATCCGCACTGATCCAGCACAGACGTCAGTCAGCTGCTAAGTGCGCCCCTCAAAATCCAGACCAACTGAACGGATCCTCCCAACGACAAGGAGGGGAACTGCAGTGCACCATCTGTGCTAAATCTGTGGTGAATGAATTTAAGGTTAGTGGAACAGGTTTGTTTGTTAGTCGTTGTTGTTGTTTTTTAAGCATTGTAACTCTAATTAATTGAAATAAGGATGAAATAAGATATACATTTTCAATTAAATAACTTTTAAAACTTGGCCACTTGTTGCAAAAAATATAAAATATAAATTGAAGTAGAAATATAGGAATATGTAAGTATAGGATAGCGAGAACTGATAACTAAATAAAAAAATTAAGACATACTATAGTAGTGTGTGTCTGTCATGAATTTTAAATATAGAAATATAGTTAATATGATTCAGCATTAAAATAATATTCTAAAAATCAATTCTGCATTAATTACAGTTTCAAATAATTACTCAAAGAAACAGTAATTTAAAAAAATCTAAGTAATAGAAAAAATAAAAACTGCTGTATTAAATAATACAATAAATAATAAATATTTTATGTAATTTTATTATTTTGTATAACATAAAAAGCAGTATTCCATTGGTAACATGCTGCTAACTTAATATTATCTTGAGATGTTGTAATATTTCAATATTGTTGTATTTATTTTTGTTTTAATATTCCAACAGAATTTATGTTGACAACACTACCAAATACTGTAGAAAGATGATATAGTTCCATTTACTTTAGTATAAACAATATATTTCAATTAATTTAATTGATTTGGTTATATTAATAATGGATTATTTTCCCCTCAGGCTGTCAGGGACCACGTTCAGAGCCATGCATGCTTGAGTACATTACGCTGTGAAGTGTGCCAGCTGTCTCAGCCCTCTCGATGCGCCCTCCTGTGGCACACACTGACACACCTCTTTCCTATTTACACCTGTCCACAATGCGCCAGCCCCTTCCTGGAGAGTGCGCTGCTGGAAAGACACCTGTCTCTACACACAGAGGAAGGAGCATCGGCGAAACAGGCCGAGGGCAGCCCAGAAAACAGCGGAGAAGGCCAGGCCGAGCTGCGCTGCTTCCTGTGTCCACAGACCTTCCGCTCGGAAACCGCGTTTCATTACCATCTCAGCGTGCATTCGAACGAGCTCCAGGGCAGCCAGGTATGGCCAGCCAAACGCAAGGTGGACCAGATCCTCGAATACTCCTCATCCTCCTCTTCGCCAATGGAAGCGAGCGGCCCAGGTAAAACAGGTTACAACTTAAGCCTAGGCTTCAACTTGCAGGACAAAATGGCTCACGGCGGTGCCCCGTTTACTGCCGGACTTGTACTGAACGGCAACTCTGGTGGCGGAACGGGGCTTAGGGAAAAATTGTATCGCTGCCGATATTGTGGTAAGCATTTCGCACACTCGGGCGAGTTCACATACCACCTTCGTATCCACACGGGCGAGAAGCCCTACCAGTGCAAAGTGTGCATGCGCTTCTTCCGTGGCCGTTCCACCATGATCTGCCACCTAAAGACGCACTCGGGTGCCCTCATGTACCGCTGCACCGTCTGCGGCCTGTTTTTCTCCACACTTAAGATGGTTTCCTCGCACATGGAGCTCCACAAAGACCAGCTGCCACCTGATTTCAACATCGAGGAGACCTTTATGTATAATGACCACTCTAAAGAGCCCATCCCTAACATGGACACCTGAAACTCGCCCTCTCTAAACGCTCCGTAAAAATGTGTGCCCACGTTTACTTAGTCAGTACGTTGAGGGGGAATGACAGTAGACTTAGAATTTAAAGTGCCCCTTTTATGGATTTTTGAACATTACATTTCATGCAGTGTGGGAAGTCGTGGCCTAGTGGTTATAGAGTTTGACTCCTAACCTTAGGGTTGTGGGTTCGAATCTTGGGCCGGCAATACCATGACTGAGGTGCCCTTGAGCAAGGCATCGAACCCCCAACTGCTCCCCGGGCACCGCAGCATAAATGGCTACCCAGTGCTCTGGGTGTGTGTGTTCACAGTGTGTGTGTGTGTGCACTTTGGATGGGTTAAATGCAGAGCACGAATTCTGAGTATGGCTGAATGTCACGTCACTTTCACATTCATACATTGAAAACATCCTGCAAAGTTTTACATTTGAAAGTGCATCATGTATAAAGTTATTGTCTTTCAAAGTAGGGGCACTTTAATGAAGTGTTTAATGTGATCGTCATTTGTGTACAGAATGAGAGTGATTCTTGTTTTTTAAAAACTAATTTAAAGGTAATTTTTTTTTTTTTAATGTAGTGCTGATACTTGACCACTTGATGGCAAGAGAGACTGAGCAAGGCTGCATTGCCAATCAAATATTTGGACAAGCTTACTTATTTCCATTTCTTTTTTTATATTTTAGAATAATAATAAAGTAATCAAAGCTATGAAAAATAAATCAATAAAAATAACGATCTTATACTGTAACTTTTTCAAACATTTGACAAGAACATTATGATATAAAGTGTTTGAAAGAAGTTTAAAGAAGTTTACATGTGTGCCGAGCACTTTTTGGCTGCTTTTCAGTCACTATGTGGACCAGCTCATTTATTTAAAACAAAAATTTAGTTTTGTAAAGAAATTCTTAACTTATGCACCAACATAAGTTATATTTGTCTTCAAAGTAAGTATAAGCAGTTAGATCAGAAGATTTTTAAAGATCACTCCAAACTAATTCAGTCAAGTGTCTCCAAACTTTTGATTTGTATTGTTTTAATGAAGTCATTTTTAACGGTAAGCTTTTCCAAGTGCTGATCTGCGATTTACCTCTGTATGCTCTTCCGGCAACTCTTGTCACAATAAGCTAAAGGTCTCTGGATATTCCAGTGCAAATGTACGCTGAGAATATAATTTTTTCTATGTTTTCTGATAAATAAAGCAGTGCTCTTGTCTAGGTCAAGGATAAAAGGAAAAAAATTGGTCCTTAAAAAAAAAAAAAAGTAATAATAAATATATAACGGTACTTTTATTTTACAGAATAGCTGTTATTTTTATATTAGTGTTGTATATCATTGACAGACTAAATTAGAAATAGTTACCGGTTCATGAGATGTAGTGTCAAACAATTTGGATGTAATACATAAAGCAAAACTCTCTTACATAAATAAATTCTTACATAAATAATTTCATTTGGAAAAGAGAAGCGATTCAGACTGAGGTGTTAATACATCAGTCAGTTCATATCGCAGTGTTCACTTTCTTCACTTGGGACATATCAGAGTGTTTTGTGCAAATGGTATTGTGAATAAGTTACAGTTCTTTTAGAAAGCTGTGATGGTCTTTTGTACAACTTCCCCAGCAGTTATATGCTTTTTCTTTCTTTCATGGGACAGTTTTACATTGTACATT
This sequence comes from Carassius gibelio, assembly GCF_023724105.1. Classification (NCBI taxonomy): domain Eukaryota; kingdom Metazoa; phylum Chordata; class Actinopteri; order Cypriniformes; family Cyprinidae; genus Carassius; species Carassius gibelio. The sequence continues at coordinate 22,260,563 of NC_068393.1, forward strand.
TAAATAATTTCTTATTCAATTCAAACTGTTTTAGCACACTGGTTCATTCATAATTGATGTCACTGGTCAAACCATAAAGTATACATTCAAAACTGCTGGGACATTGTGGTTGGTATAGCTTTATTTGTAATGTAGCACAGAAAAATACAGACTGAACCTTATAAAATGCCTGGTTTCAATACCCTTTATTTTTAGGAAAGAATGCACATTACCAGGGCTTTGCCACGGTTTGCAGCTGATGTTGTGATCATAAACTGTAAATATCTTGATACTACATTTTATTTTCAACATGAAACATGAAATTGCCTTATATTACTTCAGTGTTATTTATATGATTTATCCATGTTCAGTGTCACTATCAGAAATGTATTGTCTTTTAATACAGCTGTACTTGTGTTCTGAATAAAATCAGTACTTACGAAACTTGCCAGGGTCTTGTCTTTTTTTTAACAGTAAAATTTCGGCCATATTCACATCATTTAAACACAGCACCACTATTTATAAATGTTAATTACAGCATATTTATATTCAATATACATTTCTATAGTGAAATTTTTTTTTTTAGACATTGGAGCAGCACATGCCCTCAGGAAATGGCATTAGCCCACACGATTTGACACTTTCACTCAAACCTTAAAAAAATTATTTAAAACAAATTGTATTCATTTTTTTTTTCCATTACATCCATAATATGTACAAGTTGCTGAGCTCAAAGGTCATTAAAACAGCTCTAGGTGTTGTGATTGCGCATATGGACAGCTAAGTGAAAGTTTTTGTTGAGCAGAACGATCAAAACTGTCTTTGTCCAAATACTGGCATGTGGACAGATCTTTTATTACTTGTCAAGGAGTTCCTAGATATGACAATGGGAACCGGTGGAAATAAAGGTTACGAAAGGTGGACAATATTTCCTTCCTTGCATTGTTAGCAATACTGAGGTGAGATAAACAGGAGACAATATGGTTGGTTACCAGGCAACTGACCAAAAACAATGGCCTCATCAAAGCCATTCTTTTCGTAGCACATTCATGTGCTGTTTCACCAAATCGCCCTTTAGGAGTTTCCCACTTTACGCGCCAATGTCGGAGTGACTTGTGCTGGCATTACTGAGCTTCCTCTCTTTTACCGCCGTTGTCCCTGCGTTGTCAGGTACAGCATTAGATGGCGCACTGGTCGGCGGTAAAGAGATTCGACTGATCACTGTGTTTATTAGACTGTTGCGGAAGCTTTTACTGAGGAAGTTGTAGAGGATTGGGTTGGCAATGCAGTGAAAGAGCGACAAGCATTGCACGAGGCTAAAAGAATAGTACAGCACCCCGACTGTGTTGCAGGAGAACAGGTGTGGGTCCAGGTCGTCCACTGTCAACAAAAACAACACCAAATGGTACGGTAGCCAGCAGGCCACAAAGACCAGTGAGTACACGTGCACCAACCACACGTCCCGGCGATTCTGGATGTCCGGGACTGTGCGGATGGCTCGGGCGATCAGGACGTTGCAGGTGATGATGATAGAAGCCGGACCCAGGAACTGGAATATCAGGCAGAGGAAGGAAACCGACACGAACCACTCCGTGTAGTACTGCTCAGGAACCATGTAGCAGCCTGGTTCGTCCCACTCCAACAAGTCGACGTGGACGTTTTCCAGCAAGGCCAGCACAAGCGACAAAAGCCAGATCCCAGTGCAGAGAAACCAGCGGCGTTTGTGCTGCGTCGGAAAGCAGGCGGGCTTGTTGGGCCGCGTCAGGGAAAGGTATCGCTCCAAGGTCATGAAGGCCAGGAAGAAGGAGCTACTGTAGAAGTTTATGACATATACAAGGTGCGTGACCTTGCAAAGGAAGCGGCCCCACAGCCAAACTTTGTCCATGGTCACCTCCAGCATGAAGAAAGGCATGGTGAAGACCACCATCAAGTCGGACAAGCTCACGTTGATGACACAGAACAGCACGCCATTTGCCGAATGACGCCTTCGCCAGTTTACCCAGACCACCAGGGTGTTTTCGGCCAACCCTACCATGAAGAGCACTAGGTAAAGGAGGAAAAGAGTGATCCGTCGGCCATCCTCATCTAGATGGATGGTGCAGTCGTAGACAAACCATGGCGTGCCGTTGTAAAAGTCGTACGACGAGTTGTGTAGTTCGTGCGTCATGTTCTGCAGATGAAAAGACAGAAATAGTTGTTAAAAGGATGTTTACAAGGATTACCTTGAGCTTTTGTACAAGTAAATAAGTATTGTTCTTGCTGAGCTGGGAAAGGCAAAACATGTCTGATACAAAATCCTCAAAAAGTGGACAACTGCTCTGTCCTGACAGCTCCATCCCTAATCATACCTACCTGAAATTCTCAAAGTAATCCTGAAGACTAATTAGGGTTGCAGCTAAAGGGCCAGAGTTGTCCATCCCTGCTGTTAGAGGATTACGTGTAATGCATTTTCCCCTAAAATCTGTCTTTTTTGCCTGTTCCCAGCTCAGCAAGTTTTGAGAGTAGACCTTGAAGGCCAGAGTTGCCCACCCCAGCTCTTTTTGCACCAAATTTATTACCCCAGTTTGAAATTTCAAGTCAACGTAACCCCAGCAATTACTTTGGTTATCACCAACAATGAAATTCTTGTTGTTTTGCCCACAACAAAGGCTTAGGAGACATACCTTGCTATGTGGTTACTGCAGATGAGGCTCTGAATGTTGAGCCCTTGGTAGAAGCAGTCCTGGAGAAATATCACCGGAGGCTTTGGTTGACTGGAACGTTGTGTGGGATCTAGCCATACATTGGGCTGTAGGGCAAAATAATCTCCATCCACTCCCTGTCACGTGCCTGGTTGCTCAACCGTCACACTGACAGGACATCCTCACCGGACAGGAGGGGGTTGAATCCGACAGGAAGGATTCCAAGAATTTTTTGTCCACAGATGATAATATCCATGTAATCAGAGAGAATGTTTGTTTTTTCTCAGAGTACTGGTCTAAACAACACAAGGAGCCTAGAGGGAATTAAAGTAGTTGCACGAGGGTGTGGTGCAACAACAAAATAAGGATCAGAACAAGCTCCGGGGCGCATATGTTACACGTTACCCAAAGCACAGCAAATCTGTACCGATGAGCAGGCACATTGGTTGCTAAAAGTATTATGAATTCAGCCACAATGTTGTGTTAAAAACTTTCAATTTTAGGAAAAGCTGGGTGAGGTCTGCTAATGTGTTTGGAGTGATATTCAATGTTTTAAACAACTGCAGTGCATCTCTTGCATTCTATCTAAATAAAGTGGATATTGGATACATTAGGATGTAAATGTATTCATTAGGAAATTAAGAAAAACAAACAATCTATAATTGAGAAACAATATTATCAATACTGCAATACTGCCACTTTAAGGGTATGAGCCAAAACGCTCTGTTTAACTGTATGTCCCTTCCAGTGTTGCCAAGTCTGTGGTTTTCCTGTGGAATTGGGCCACACTAACACTATTGCTGCAGGTTGCTTTTCATGTGTGTGGGAAGGTTTTGTTGCAAAAACAAAAGAAGAGTGTGGAGCTTCAAGAGCTCATGCTCTATACCGGTGTTACGGTGACCGTGTATACTGACCTCACACATTGCTTCCAAACACAATTTTTAACTACCACATTCCTATTCACAATCATTCGGGTAGCACGTGAAGGGAGCATTAGTGAAAACAGGCAGAGACAAAGGTTGCTTTAGCAACATTAGCCTTACAGAACCAATGATCTTTTTTGGATATATAGGATTGTACTTATTTTTCCCAGGGACATTTCCTTCGAAAATGAAAGTTAACCAGCTCAGCGGTGTCCTCAGCGGTCTATGGAGACTCCTATGTTCGTTGGTGCATCCCAATACACAACACTTTTAATAGCCCTTTGGTACTGACATTGTACCTACAGCAGCTACAGCAAGAGAACAGTAATGGCAGACAGCTGCTTCTCACTCAGGGCTGTGTATATGCTAACAAAGCAGAGAGCGTCACAAATGGGTGGCTCATAGTCTGGAACTGCTGGTGTGTAGAGACTGTTTATGATTTGGGATTATAAAACAATGAGTGAGTGGATTTTTACCATTACAGGTTGGTTGTTTTCACACACTGCGGCCACACAACTGTGTTCAAACACCTTATAAAAGTGATTTTTGCATTCTATGGCAGCTTATAAGCAAACTACAAAAATGTATTATAAATATGTTGCATTGTTATTTTAGGAAACCAGAAACTGGTTGCTCAAGTTTGTTTTATTAACCAAATGTGCCTTTTAGTTATGATAATGGATTATTTAGCTTGCTTCACCACAGCTCAACTGTGAATTATTTAGATATATGTGGATTGACTGCTTTAATCTGAACAGATAAGCATGTATCTTTTTGGCCCTGAGCTCTGTTTTTTTTTTTTTTTTTCAGAGAATCTTTTCACAGTTGTGAAAGCCTAAAAGGAAAATCTTTTAGCTTGTGCCTAAAATGCTGAAAAAACACAGCCTCCAGCAGGACAATAGCAGGAAATGCTCTCGTGGTCGAAGGGGCAGTGAGTGGCAGGCAGAGCAAGAGGGGTAGGAAGCCAGCCGTACATCAAACCCCCCACACAACACCCCCCTCATCCCCCACTGAGAGAAGTACACACACTCAGGAACACTACGAACCGATTCCTAATCTAATCTGATTTAAAGACATCCATTTCTTTTTAGCAGCTTTTGGCTTCAAAGAACAAATGTTTGAAATGTTGTGGTTGGGTTGGCTTCAGTGTTTAGACATGAACACCCTCTTAGCAGTCCTGCAAGACCCCAGTTAAAAATGACAAATTTATAGCAAGTCTGTCAGCAACAAAGGGGATAATTCATGAAATATGGTTCAAACAAATAACTTTGTGAATTATACATTAAATAAATCACTTCAATGGGCAATTACGTTTGTATTTACAAATGTAAAAATATATTGCTGTGTATATGGCTGTTCAAAATTAAATACTAGCTTACTGAATAATATAAAATAGTATTGGTTAAACAAGCATCGACTAGTAATTCAAACAGTTGTATGTTACATTAAGATACAAGGTTATACAGGTGACCTTGCTATGATACATTTAATTCAGTGAATGTCCTCCATTTTTAATGAAACGGTTTCAAAGTTGCATTTGTAAACTATTTTTCCTAGTCCAATAAAATAAGAGTAGACACAAAAGTTGTAAAAATCATGATTCATTCAATATATTTGGAAATGGAAGATTGGGCCAAGCACATTGGTTTATGGGATCATTTTGCTCAAATGCTCTTTTGTATATACATTTTAGCAAATGTACCAAGTCATCTGAATATGCAATGGCATAAAGTGCACATACACTACATTTTTGTAGTATCTGCTAAATAAATCAGGAGTTGTTGAAATAAATCAGACTATTGGTTCACAATGAGGCCTATTTTGTACTTTTCACTGATTGGCTTTTACAGTTCTTATTGCTCTGGAAGATGCTAACCTACTTAACCGAGGGTTAAAAGTGACCTTAACCCAGCAAAGAATGAAAAGTCTTGAAGAGAATGTGACGCCCTGAACTCTGTGTTCCAGCTAATCATACAACTACAAGAATTCGTCAGCAGTTTGCTGGACGATTAGCTTTGTTCCCCCTGCACGCTCCCCATTGTTAAGAGTACATCTTTTTGCTAGTGAAACAGGAAAGAGTTTGTCAGCAAAATCACAGCTCCTGGAAAGGGCTAGGTGGATCCTGTCCTTGACCTCATGGAGGCCCCGCTAAATTATAGAAACCTCAACTTAAAGGTCAACACATTTTAGTTGTCTCAACAACAAAAAAATCATATTTTTTATTATATGTTGTAAAAAATATTAAATATTATTGTTATATTATTATATAAATATTAATATATTAATACAAATACCAAAAATATTAATAATTAATATTTTAATTATATATAAATACATACTTCCATTTACTTTAGTTTTATGACTATACAGTGTGTGTGTGTGTGTGTGTATATATATATATATATATATATATATATATATATATATATATATATGCACGCACATGTATATATTAATAAAAAACAAAATAGATATACTTTCATAAATGTGTTTTTACCATTTTTATGACTTAGGGTTAATTCAGAACTATTAATCAGAAATGTGGACAAATAGTAGAAGTACAAATGTTGACTGCAACTGTATGCTACTTTCATGTATATGTATATAAATGTTGACTCAACTGGTTTCATCCAATATATAATAATTCTTTTTTTTTTATTGTACTTAGGAATGCACATTATTGGTAATTACAGTCGTTACATGCATTATGTGAACACAATGTCTTAATGTAACATCTTCACGTTTTAAAACGGCTCTAAAAAAATACCATTTCAAGTACAGTGATTATGGACATAGTGTATTTGTGCCAATTGTAATTGTACAAACCTTAAATGAACAGATAACAGAAACTATGCTTTGGGAAATCTCTGAAAAACATTTTTGGTCCAAACACTGATTTGCAAAATAAAAATGCAACAATAAGGCATTTCATACTAAATCAGCTCAGTGTTGGTAGAATATTTCTACTACATAGTACAAAACTCCTCTTGTCTGCATTAAGGCTAACTGCATAAAATAGTTCAAATAAGAGATATGGGTGTGCTCCATCTATCAATATAAACAGTCAGCATTCAGTTCATAATATTACTTTAATCTAGACCCTTATTGTACACTTAGGGTCACTGGCTTGTGTGTCATCCTCCTCACATCATTCTAGTGCTGTGTAATAATTCAAGTGAAGCTAGCATGCACTCAAAGCATCGGACAACATGAGTTTCTGCTTTTCTCTACAATCAGTTCTGCAAGCGGTTAAGGCGAAGGTTTCCCTCTCTGCCAAGCCAAAGTCCATAGAAAGAGAGAGAACACACCAAGAGCACATTATGTCACTGCTACAGGTTTGGAGTTATTCTCCTTAACAGATTAGGCAACGTTCCCATGTTTGTAGGTTGTGCCACGAGCCGATTCATGTGAATCTATTCTAGTGTCATTCATGTGTGAATACATACTTAATGAATGTACTGTAGCTGTAGTGTTTAAGAGAAGGTCTAGTTCCTGTCAACATGTTGTACTTAAATAACAGGTTATGAAAATATCTGAAAATATGAAGCATCTAATAGAGGCTAAAAAAAATCAATCAACCTATGGGACGGCAGTAGACAGAGACCGCAAAAACATGTTGAGGGAATCTGACAAAACCTGTGACGCTAATGAAGAACAGTGCATGCCACTCTAGAATAAGAAATAAACTAAAACATTATATTTTGCTTAAAAAATTTAATCTATTAAACACTATTAAGATTTTTTTTTCAGACTTTATTTTTATAATAAAACACATTTCCCCTCCAAATTCTCAAATAATGCAAAACGTGTGTATATATACACGGTGTGTGTATATATACATACATGAATACACACACACAAACACACACACAATCTAATAGTAAATACATACAAAATATAGAAAAAGAATTACAATGAGACGTATTTCCAATTGTTGTATAAATAATAATATCCTAATAATATAACCTAACAATATTAATAAAAATTACTGTATTGATTAATATTATTGTCTGTGTGTGTGTATATAAGAAATGCTTCAATTTGTTTTCTATATTCATACTCAATAACAGTACTTTTTAAATAAAATTAATACATCGCTCTCTCTCATATATATACACACACAAATATATAATTCATAATACATTTGATCTGTGTGCATATGCACACACACACACAAACATATATATTAGACAAAAAAAGAATTTCATTAAAACAATTAGTGTATTACTGCAATGAGAATCACAAAAAAATACATCTGGACATATTATAGTAACAGGGGCAAATGTGTTTATTGTCATAAAAATAATGTCACAGTGAAAAATAACTTAACAGTCTTAAAATTAGACCTGATTTCTTTACGCAAAATATAATTTCTGTTTTTTCCTTTTGATTTTGGGGTGAAATGTGACCTTGAAGTGTTGCTAAAGACACCCAGTAGTAGTTATGCAAAAATATTGGAGATGAATTCACGGAATCGTTTGGCATACTGCTCGGGATGAACCGTAGATATTTCAGCACCAGCCTGAAAGAGAGAAACAGGATGAGTCGTGTTATTATAACCTCCTCCAACTCAGAATTAAGCAAATTATACTGGACGAGTGTGCAATAAAACTGTTTTTCCACTCACGCCATGTTTAACGGTCTTTGCAGCGTGTGCAGCTTTCTTCTTAGTGTCGTACTGCGTCAACACGTCAATGAGGCCCATGAAATACACCTCCCTCTGCGGCGCTCCTGCAATCCAACACAAACACACACATGACCTCCTTTCCCGCTTCCCGCTTCCATACATGCTGAACACATGTGGTTTCCCTTCCCTATCCTCAACTTCCTCTCGGTGTTATCAGCCAGAGCTTACCTGGGGCGCTTCTGACAGCGTATACATCAACATAAGGGTCAAATTCTCCAGGTCCCAGGGGTTTGAAGGAGTTCATGTAACCGGCGATGCCCTCCGGTGACGTGCCGTACGAGCCCACCTGCACGGCTGGCACAAGGCCGTTTTCAGGATCAGTATCATCTTCACAGCTGGGCTCCTCGGCCTCCTCGTCCTCCCGCTCGCCACGTGCCATGTCATGGATGCCTAACAACAGGCTGTAGTCCATTATCTTCAGCTTCACCAGGAACTATCATCACGGCAACATTAAGAGCAGGGATGTTAGGACCTTTACAGTTCATCATACACATTTTTGGTTTAAAGTACAAGTCTTTACCTCTACATCTCGGTTTAGTTTCTCCATAATCTTCTCTTTCTGCTCTTCGGTGACGTACACCTTCTGCATGTTATTTCTGAAATCCATGTCTTTAAAAGTGGGCAGCTCTTTGACCTGCATTAGAAGAAGTAAGAATGTCAGAACTGTGTCTGATGTTGCATCAGGTAACTTTAGAAAGTGATCTGGACTGATGTCCTACCTTCTCTTTGTCACTGGCCTCACGATCTATCAGGGAGCCCTGAATAAAAACACAACGTTAGACTCTTTTTAGGAGTCTTGAGTGTGTCTTTCATTAAATGGATCAGCATCAGATGCTCTAACAGACCATTTGTTGTGGATTTGTCTCTGTTGTACATTGTGAGTGTAATCACACCCTCTTGTGGCATAAAATCAAAATAGCAATAAAACAAGTCATTAAGAACAGTTTATACCAAAAGATATAAACTGTGGCCATTCACATAATTAGGAATAGATATAGTAACATCACAAATATTACAATTATTAATTTATTATGATACAGATACACACTGCAGTTAAAAAATTGTTGGTCAGTTTTCTTTTTCTTCAGTAAAGATAATTAAGATTTTTTTTTTTTAAAGCAAAAACAATTATATATACAAATATAACATCATTTTTACAAATATATTAAACGGCACTACTGTTTTCAACATAATGAATGTTTCAGCACCAATTCAGCATATTAGGATCATTAAGATGATGATTTCTGAAGGATCATGTGACACTAAACACTGGAGGAATAAAACATCACAGGAATAAATGTCTTAATTTTTTGTTCATAGTATTTCACAATATTACTGTTCTTATTGGATTTTCCAGAAAATAAAATCAGCCTTGGTGAGCAGAAGAGACTTTCCAAAAAATCTTTTTTAAAAATGGTACCAACCGCAAACCTTTGGCATGCATAGTATAAATGGTAGCATAAATATAATATTAAAAAAAATGTATAAACATTAGTGATTAATTTACCACCAGCCATTGATTTCATGTTGTTCGAAAATGTTAAATATATGAACCAAAACATTTTGACTGAGTTGGATCAGTTCACTGAAAACTTAACTTGAAGTGATTCATAGAAATCAAACTTGATAAAAAAAAAAAAAAAAAAAAAATTATATATATATATATATATATATATATATATATATATATATATATATATATATATATATATATATATAATCATAATAAATTATACTAGTGTTAGGGGTGAAAATACTCAAACTGAATTTTTTTTTATTGCTTTTCTATAGTATTAAGCCTCAAATGTCAACTATACATTGATTTGGTTTACAACTGTCACCCCGTCCCGTATACAGGACGCCTGCATTTACTTCACTATATTACAATTAAATCTAATCTAATCTTGACAAACTATATATCGTTGGAAAGGTCTAGGACTCCCAAATATATATTTTACCAATGTTTTTTGTTAAAATGATGTAGGAAAAGTAATAGATTAATTTATGACAAGAGTGCACCCTCCAAAATCTACATTATAACAGGAGTTTTGACCTTTGTTAAAAAAAAGAAAAAAAAAAAGAAAGAAAAAAAAAAAGACTTCCTCGTTGCCTTTTTCTCCATCACATTTTAGAAATCATCAGAAATTATATATCAGCTGAAAACTTAAAAAAAAACATTTTAAAATCAGACTGCATTACCATGTAAATGGTACATCAATATCATGTTACATAATGTTTTCATTCAAGAATTATAAAAATTTTAGTTTGAATCGTGAACTATAAAGTCCATGTTCAAAAATGTGAGTGACAGTTAAGGCGTTAAAAAAAAATCCATGGTATTATAATGATATAAATTTTAATGATTTTTCCACACATTTCTGCCATAGGCATATAAACTGAATGTCACCATTGATAAGCTACTACTAAATATTGTAGAAACTTAATTTTCTGTAAAGGTGCTCTGCAATGATTTGTATCGTAAAAAGCGCTATACAAATAAACTTTAATTGAACTGAATATACTAAAACTAAAGCAATGGAAAAACCCTTTAAAATAATCTGTAAAAACGAAAAAAACATCTTAAGCAAGCAGAATAACAGAAGTGGATTTTGAACAATTATTTGCCGATCACGTAATCATGATCACGTAATTGTGGCATTCGTAATTATAATCGTGTAAGGAATTCGATTAATTGTGCAGCCCAAACTAGTATAATATTAATTAATTAATAGTAATTATTTAATTTTTTTCTTATTTTGTCATAAATATATGATATTGCCAATTCTACAAGATGGAAAACCTTTATTCATCAATCATGTCCACCTAAATCTCTTCAACCAGGTCTAAGGGCATGTGCTGCATGATTTAGGTGCTGTTTGCTCAATGCTCATGAAGTTAATGATGTGTGCAATGACAAATATCAGTCACGCAATGAAAAGTTCAGGCACACATCATCAGAGTCAAAACATATCATCTCATCTCAGCCGCGGACAACAGTTCCTACCTTTAGGTCGTATTTCCTGTGGACAACGAGTCTGTGGCTGAACATGTTCCTCATGACGATCAGGTACGTGTCCTCGCTCTCCACCGTAACCCGGTACATGCCCAGAAACTGAGGGAGGAGTGTACTGCCATGACACTTCACTATATGCTGCGAGAAAAACACAAAACATACTGAATTATATTTTGGCAGTTTTATCCCTAAAAGCTTCACAGTCAAAATGTTCATTCAGTGGAACACAACACACAGTTCATAACCAACGAACCAACTTTGAGCAGCATATGGTATCCGGCAGCATAACAAGCCCACAGGCTTAATGAATGACCGTGTTTTCCCTCTCTGCATCACTGCACACCTAAACTCACTTATCATCAGCAGTGCTGAACTAAAACTGCAATATGAAGGAAATGCATGATTATAGCACTTAAAAGTGGAGTTTAACATTTAGGAAATGTGTCATTGTAGACTCTGGTACACATGTTAGTGCACCCTCAGGACATGTTGTGAATATACTCTAAAGGCAGTGCAAATGCAGAAGCACAGCCTCGATTAAAATCTGCTCACTCGGCTACAATGGAAACTGAGAAAGCCACTCACACAAACTTATCTCATGGTCATCACAGCACTGTAAACAAAACAGAGGCGCTCAAACGCTACGCTAACCCTACCCTTACACAAGCTAAAAAACAAGAGCTTTAAAAAGATATACATGTATCTAAAATAACTAAAAATACTTTATACTGCTCAAAAGTTTGGAGTCGGTTAGGTTAGTGTCTCGCCTGTGAATATAACACCCATAACTTTATCATGATGCTGTAAAAAGGGGAACACAATCTAAGACTACCGCTGTATCAACCATAAACACAACTTCCCATTCCCACAAGCGCCCAGAACAAAAGCTCACTGTCAGTTATAAAAAGAGCAATTTAACTATTTCAAGGAAGTGTGGTGGAACATGAAAATGACTCTAGTGGCTGAACAAGTTTTGTGTGACAGTGTAAAGAGGAAATGAACAACAGACCCGCAGATCCCAACTGGGTGATTAAACACAAAAATAGCTGGAGTCTGAATAATTTTGTCTGATTTTTCTCCAACGCAGGCAAACTTGTGTAAAATGGAAACTAAAAAACACATTTCAGTTGAAGTGCTAAGCAAATTGAAACACAAATGCATGTGAAATAATGTGCCTGTAACCAGCTTTTGAAGCTACAGTTTAATAAATCAGACAGTGCATCTTAACAATTTGGATGCCATGCTAGTTTCTGATCTGTCACTACTTCTAAAATCATACTTGTATGTAAATACCAATATATTTAAGACACTTTCATGAAGGATACAGCAGTGGAGCAGATATTAATGATCTGTTAGATTAAATATAACTTTTGATATAGCTTGATTTAGTGCATGTCCTGACCAGTGTGTCGTGAGATACCTGGTGATACTCGGAGAGAATGTTATGCATATCAGCTACTTCTTCGCTAGTGATGTGCTTTACTATCAGTGTACGGTCATAGGACGTGAAGAGAAGACCTTCCCCCTGTCCATCACCTCTCATGGGAGCACTGCGGGCCAGGGACACCTGATGGAAAACATCCATGCACGCAAGCACAAAAATTCAGATCAAATTAAGCAGTGATATTATAGTATATGCAAAACAAAAAGGAAAAAAAACTTTTGACTTTTGAATAACTGCTCATACTGTATGTTCTTGAGAACTTTGAATCTTTGGTGTCCAAATACAAGCCGATTCCTCAATGAATGCAATTCACAAAAAGTTTTTATTTTTATTTTTTATAAATAAATAAAAAAAGGTCACCTGGTAGTCAAGATCTTCAATTCCGAATCGCTCCCTGAGATTCCTGAAGACTTGTGGACAGTACTCCTTAAATTTAAAATGGCTCGGAAGATTCTCCCTGTAAGATACAGAAGGATCATTTCATTAAAAAAAAAAAAAAAAGCTTTTAATAAGTCACATTCACCTGAAGGCAGAATGGCTGCTCTGCAGAAAAAGCTGCCAATTACACTCTCACCATCATCACAAGAATTTATTTAAATGAATGGAAACATTCCTGCTTTGAAGAACAAGTTCACGTGCAGCTGTAGACACAGCGAACACACAGTGCAATGAAAATCTGTGTAAAATAATGAGGAGCTTTTGATACATACTTGTTGAAGAGATGGTTGTTGACTTTAATCTTGGTGTTGGCCTTGAAGTCGTCAGGAAGCAGCATGACAGGCACTGGAACTTGATTCAAATCATTTATCTGGAAAAACAGTTTGGGAGAAACAACTGAAATTAACTTCGCACTTGCAGATTTTCAATATAACACTGAATGACATGCCCTCTTCTAACATGTCATCGACAATATTTACAAGCAATCATTTGAAGTGCAAGAGACAAACCCATTAAACTTAGTAATACTGGAGTTAAATACACACAAGAGAAAGAGAAGTCCTTTCCCCTCCTTGAACAACTTCTATACATATTCTTTAACCCTAACACTAGACAATATATCAAATAAATTGACCCATTTTTATTCTAAATGATTATGTTCACTTAAAGGAACACTCCACTATTTTTGAAAATAGGCTCATATTTTAACTCCCCTAGATATGGCTAGGAACTATAACTCTCATTCCAGCATAATAATCAAAAAAATTTGCTAGAGATCCTTGATTATTACACCGGAATGAGAGTATAGTTCCTAGCCATATCAGCTTAGAAAGTCATGACGTTTCATTTTCCGTCAGTCTTGGTACATGATGGAACTACAAAAGACTCAAGTTTTATATAGGAAAAATATAGAAACTCTTTGGTGTTTTTTGAGCAAGATGCTAACAGTCTAATCAGATTCAATGATCTATGCTAATCTAAGCTAAAAAGTGCTTCCGCCAGACCCGGAGATCGGCTGAATGGATTCAAAAATGGCAAAACTCAACTGTTTTACTCTAACTGTTTTACTAAAAAAAAGTGGAGTGTTCCTTTAAGGCACAATCGACTATGTTTTCTTGAATACCATCAAGCATGCCTAAACTTTATTCATCGCTCTTTTATCGTTGTGTCAAAAATTAAGCAGTCCTGCGAAATTGTCATACCACCTAGTCAAGAGGATGGCTGAAGCTCACTGTCAACAGTAAAGATTAACTCCTGAAAATGCTGGTATTAAGCTGTTAAGATATTTAGCTGTTAATTCTATGTAGAATTCAGAAACCCTTGTTATAGTGACACTGGTGGCCATTAAGAGAGCTGTGGTCAACAACTTATTGCTCATGCCCTTGCACACACTCCATTGTAATGCGATCGAGTGATGGCCAATGTATTTCACCAACATCACGTCGACAGGTGAGGTTCATTAAATTCCCTTTCCCTTGATTTTCCCAGCAAAACTGCCCCAAATACTTCACATGAAAAGCAAAGTTGTAGAGCAGCACAGCTTTTCCTTCTGTCCTGTAATAACATTCATAGAGCAATATCTGATAGAATATATTTTAGCACATACTTGGCCAGTTTGCACGGAGCACAAAAACAGCTTCTTTCATCGTTTTGTTTTCCATGAACTAATTAATTCACCTGAATCTTGTCAAAAACCGGTGATGGGCTATTGTTAGATTTACTATTAGCACAGGTTAAGCATTTCAAATAAAAAAAAACTGTCTCTCAAAGAATTTAATTACAAATTACTTTTGTACAACAAAATACAAATTACTTGAACGTATAAATACACATTTTAAATACATTTCATTAAAAAACTGCCCAATCTCGGGCAACAACAAAATGCTTCAAAAACATAAAATCCCTCTAAAAGCAATCACTTCCTCTAAGATCCCTTTGGGAATTTCAGTCATAATTAAAAACACTATAATTTTAGACTCACTGCATACCCATATTAATCGTGCATTTTTACTAAATAGTTTTTTCGTGCATGGAACATCTAAATGCAGAAAAACATTATATAGACAAGACAAATTTAAGATATTAAAATCATATTTCGACATAAATTATTTTCTCAACACCAGTTAGTCATATGAAATCTGACTCATTTGCCAAACGGCTCTTTCGAACAGTGACAAAGAACCTTTCAAATAAACGACTCAATGATTCATTTAACTCAAGACGTTAAGTACATACTACATAATCATGTAGTCCGTCATTCCGGGGTTGAATATCATCTAAAACGTTCAATCAGAGTTATATATAGGTACAAATGATTAAAATGCTTTATATTCGTACGTATTTCACGAGTGATATTGTAATTTCATGTGCCCCAGTTAAATTTGTTGCATACGGAATTCAAATAATAAAAACAACTTCATTGAGAAGCTAAATGTGATTTGCAAGTAAATTAAACAATACTAAAAGTAAAATAATGCCCAGAATCGGGTGAACTGCTTGGACCGATTTAGTCTGATTCGACACTCGTCGAGACTACCGTTGTAAACCAATTCTATTTCAAAGATCCGACTCAAAAGAACGATTCGTTCGCAAATCGAACATCGCAAACAACAGCAAATCCGCCTCGTGCAATGAAACAATATGTCCAGTTTGCGCGTGACCCCACGTGCCAAAATCCATATTAACAACAGTACACACAAATTATGTATTTAAATAATAGATAATGCACTTAAAGAAAGCCATTCCCCAACATACGTACTTGCAGCTAACTGTTAGCTCAAAAAATGGCAGTTGTGTGATGTAGGAAGTTAAGTAAATAATATACCACCTTACCGAATGATTAACGCCCCACATGAACACGCTGAGCATTGGGTCGCTCGCTCGGAACACTTTCACCTTCTGGTGCACGAAATGTTTCTTTTTGGTTTTGGTTTTGGGGGCGAGCATGACCATCGGGCTGGAGGCGCTGCCGGTGTTACCGTGGGACGCCATCATCACGGTCACTCCCCGTAACACAGCGTTCTGTTTTCCTCTCGGATCCGCCTCCCTCTGTTCCTGCTCCGGTTCCTATAACTGACAATCAAAGGTCGAAATCAACCAAGCGCTAAGCTGCGGAGGCCAGTTTTCCGCTGTGTTTGCAGGCCCAGATGGACCGATTCTTCATGGAAGTGAACAACTCTAGGTTGCTGAAGTGTGGCAGTGATCCAGATGCTCCTCCCACAAGTTCAGAGGAACGGATCTTGATACATTGTGACAGCAGGAATGTGTGTCACCTGAGTCAACGTCACGTAGTTTGCGGACGTAACTGTTACAGGTGAGATGAGACAGTGGAACAATATCAATACTAACCTAACTATTAAACTGATTCGTTCCAGTGGTTGACATGATTGACATGTCCGAAAGAATCGTTGTTTTGTGGTGGATCTTTTCAATGATTCAGTTGAACCAGTAAAAAAAAAAAAAAAAAAACTTAACGAATCGGACTGAATCGGTTCGAGCGGTTCTCGAATCAGTTTTTCGAGCTGAAACATGCCCAATTTCGTTATGAGCAGAACCAATCGGTGAATTGAGAATTTGATGTAGGCAAACGACGCAGTTGTAAACATGAATAAGAAAAACGATGGATTTAGCCTAACTAGACAAAATAAAATGTGCGAAAAATGTTCAGCCCAAAGAGAATTAGTATTATTTAATGTAAATTCGAATTATATTTATATTGTAATGGCTTGTTTGGAATGTTTAGCCTATTTGAGCCAAAACATGGCTGCAACAAAACTGAGCTGGGATGCTATAATTACAATAAACAATAATTAAACTAAATTAATAAACTATAAACTAATTAATCTTAATCGAAAGAAAGAAAAAAAAAACGCACAGTGCAAGTATGCAAAATAATCATCTGGTTCTTTGAAAATTATTCGAAAGAACCAATTCGCGAAATTGAGCCTGACTTGACTTCCCGCCACAAAGAAGTACCTCTAATAGTGAGGTGTTTTACCTTAACTAGAGTTTACCTTAAAATAAAAACGTTTTCTCCTTTTCTTTCTTTTCTTTTTAAAGCTGCAGTCGGTAACTTTTGACACTCTAGCGGTTAATAAACAGAACTGCTTGCGTCTTGCGGAAGAACATCGTAGCCGGAACTACTTCTCTCTGTTTATGTCTATGAAGAATCACAAAGGTACTGGGTTACTCCGCCGTGGTACCCCGAAGCAATCTAAAATAGTCCGAATATAAACACTTTTTATAGGTGCACCCTAGTGATTCAGGACAAGCTAAAAACACGGTTTGGAAAATGGATTCATGGTGTACTCGCTTATTATATACATTTTCTACATTTTTAACACAAACAAAGTTACGGACCGCAGCTCTGATTGGTTGTTAATTACCGGGAGTGGATGCATTTCTGCAAATGACAATAGGACACTGGGAGGAGCCAGAGGAGCTTGATATTTTTCCACAAATTATCTGTCTCATATTCTACTATCAGGACATAATGACAGTTTTAGCAAATATGTAAAAAATATATTTTTTACAAAAGTTACCTACTGCAGCTTTAATTACTGTGTATCAAATGTCAGCAAGGTATGTGGGTAAATATACTGCTTACATATATTTTGTCATATCTTTGTAGATTCTTTATCTTGGCTTCCTTAGTTTTTGATAACCAGTGTCGACACAGCGAATAATGCATTCAGAAATGTTGCTTTCGTTACAGGGCGAATAAACTCTCCAAGTGACAGTGGTACAAAGTAGGGCATGATGTAAGCACAGACATATGCTATATTCTGCTATGTTGTTACCTTGGAAACAAGCATATGGATTGTTGTGTGAGTATATATGTGCATGGATCTGTCTTGGCTCAAAAGCTTCCAGCAATATTTAATCTTTCCTTTATGTTCATGACAACTGGACTCTATAAATATCATTATATTTAACCGTTTGGCTCTTTAAAAATATATTCTACTCTGATAAAGCATTAAGTTATTCTTAGTAAGCAAAATCTGTTCTTGGTTTGCAAAAATGCACAGTCACCATACAGTGGGGAAAATATTTATTTGATCTCCTGCTGATTTTGTAAGTTCGCCCACCTACAAAGAAATGAAGGGTCTGTAATTTTTATTCCAGGTTTATTTTAACGGATAGAGAATTCCAACCCAAAAAATCCAGAAAAAAAAACCCACATTATATAAAGGTTAGAAATGTATTTGCATTTCAGTGAGTGAAGTAAGTATTTGATCTACTATCACCCAGCATGAATTCTGGCTCCCACAGATGTTAGATGGTTATGTGCCCATGTGGAACACAGATTAGTCTTGTCACATTGAGGGGCAAATGGATTGGGCCATGTACTGTAAAATCTTGGATGAGAACTTCCTTCCCTGAGACAGAACGCTGAATATGGGTCATGGATGGGTCTTCCAGCATGTCAATGACCCAAAACATACCACCAAGGCAGTGAAGGAATGGCTCAAGAAGGAGCAAGTTAAGGTCATGGAGTGACCGAGCCGGTCTCCAGACCTCAATCCTATAGAAAATCTGTGGAGGGAGCTGAAACTTCGAGTTGCCAAATGACAGCCAAGAAACCTTAAGAATTTAGAGAGGATCTGTAACGAGGATTGGATCAAAATCCCTCCTGAGATGTGTGCAAACCTGGTGATCAACTACAAGAAACGTCTTACATCTGTGCGTGCCAACAAGGGTTTCTGCACCAAGTACTAAGTCGTGTTTTGCTTGGGGATCAAATACTTATTTTACTCACTGAAATGCAAATCAGTTTCTAATCTTTTATACAATGTGTTTAATTCCTGGATTTCTTTTGGTCTCTATATTATAAAATAAAAAACCTATCATAAAAATGACAGACCCTTCATTTCTTTGTAAGTGGGCAAACTTACAAATTAGCAGGGAATCAAATAAATATTTTCCCCACTGTAGCACAAGGCAATATTTGTATTTGACAGTTGTATGAGCATATGGCTGTATTCTTGCAGCCAACAGCAGCATCTGCTCTTTCTATTTGCCTTTGCTAATTCATTGCCTCTGGGAATTTTTTTTTTTTTCAGTTGTGCATGTTGATAGTATTCATAATTTATCATATTCAATTTCATGCATGTGAGTTTCTAAATGAGATTCTGCAAAGAATCAGTCTTTATATTAACATATGCATTTATTTTTCTCTGTATCTTTTTTTTTTTTTGTCTCATAGTTCTTGCACACATTATAGTTTTTGCATTGAGTCCATTTTCAAGGGCCCAGAACTACTGGCACATATATTGATACAACAAAATCAGTGTGAGGTACATTGATCAGACATTATTTTGTGCACTTTTTTCTCAATGCATTTTGGGAATGACAAAACACAGAGTTCTGAAAAAAATACACAGAATTGTCCAATACTGAAGGGTCAACATATCAACATAAATAATGAAACAACTGTGACATAAAATAACAAATATTATATATATATATATAAAAAACATGTACAGCAGTAAATGCTCTTAAGGGTGTGTTTAAATTGTATTTCTTTGTTTTTAATCCCTTTTTATGGTGACACCAACGCATGGTACTCACTCTCTTAGCAAATTAAAAAATAAGCTCTGTTTTGACAATGAAAAACTGCTGACAATATAAAAATACATGGCATCGTAGTTCATTAAATAAATCAACAAATTATATGTTTTTATATATATACAGTATATATATATATATATATATATATATATATATATATATATATATATATATATAAAATGTATAAAAATATAACAGCCATCAGCATTCAAGAATATTCTACCTCATGACACAACCAACCACGATAACCTCACTTATGTACAAATAATCCACGACGTGCATTTGCAGAGTGTCATATAGGCCTAAACGAGTACTTGCCAAATGTGCACATTATGATAGAGTTTAGATGTCGATTACATGACAATGTGTACAATTCAAAAGCACGCAAGTCTTTGAGGAGAAAATTCAAGGAAATTTAGTAACTCCAGAATAAATTAGACGAGAAAGTATGTTCCATTTTCATAAGTATAGTTTAGTCAGTGTATCACTGAAGAAGGGGAGAGGGGACGGGTTCGAAAGCATCTGCTTAATAGTTAAACCGCCCATTGAAAAACAAACATAAGCGTGGATAGAAGTTGTGGCCAGGGAATTAAATATCTCTCTGTAACAGCTGATCTATCCCAGCTTAAGTTCATGTGGTGTAGTGGTCATTAGTGTTCTGATGCTGTTTATTCGAGTTTATGGCAGTGAATGTGGTTTGGACGTTCTGAGTGAGGGCCCATTCCCATGTCAAGTGGTTTATCCCTGGAGTGTTCTGGTCTGGCAGTGGCTTGCACCAAGTTGAAGTCATCCCCTCTCCCTGTACCCCTCCTCCTCCTCCAGGCTCAGAGCTGTGGGGCAGTCGCTCCCCTCACTCTCCATCACATGGTAAAATGCCATCCTCGCCGGCACGTGATGGCACTGTGTTTCCCATCTCGTCGACGCACCAGCATTGGCCACGCTGCATGCCCTTAGAGGACCGACACTACAAGACAACAGGAGATTGTTCTGGCTTTTTATACGTCATTCTACTGTGCACACCAACATTCACAATGTAAAATGGCTCATAGTGGTGACCTTCAGATATCAAAACTTCCTCCTCAGTTCATTAAAGGAAACTAAGCTGGAAAAACAGCTCATGAACTTCCGCAAGGAAGTATGATAGATACTGTTATTTAACAAATAAAAAGGAAGACCTATCAATAAGAGTAAACAGTGATAAAATGATCCTTCTCATTATTCTAATTGTTTCTAAATGATAAAGTTACCAATCCTTTTGCAATGTAAAACCTTTTTGACCATGACAATAAAGACACTTGAATCTTGAAAATGAAATTTTCCTACAGTAACATGATATAAAATTAGTCAACCAGTACCTGCTTTTTCCTGTAGAAACCACGAGTGTCACAGTTTGGGATGTAGATGTCCCGATCCGACTGGAAAATGGTGAGTTCGAGTCCACGCAAGACAGAGTTGAGCAGCTTACGACATGGAGCCTGGTGAGCAAGTGTTGAAAACGAAATATTGGAATACTATACATAAGCATTTGTTTTATCTATATTTCTAAAAGGCATCCATTTTTTTGTACATAGCACTACCTAGAAGTATACAAATTAGTTTGGTGTAATAATATAAAATAATTATTATATGAAATTCTATAATTATTATAAAATCATAAAATTCTCAGGATCTTAAAACCAGAGTTCCTCTTTAATTTAAGATCCAACAATTGATATAATTAATAATACAACATACTGTATGTAACCCTTTTTCCAGTAGATTTTTTTTGTATTTTTCATGCTCTGTTTTCATTGTGAGCATAGAAAACAAAAAACAAAGAATAGACTCACCTTTTCTATTTCACCACTGTTCGAAGGATGTGGCCCTATGAAAAACATGAATAGAATCATTAATACTAATTTATGACTCTGCATTAAAAAAAAAAGCCATTACAAACTGTGATTTGACTAAATATGTTTATCTGTGATTTAAGAGTATATGTAGTTTGATTTGGGTTACTTAAACTGGAAAAACACACATTTGTAGGGAATATTTCCTCAAATCATTCCCATGAATTGACAATATATTATAGGCTCTCAAGTTGTAATGACCTAAAGTAAACAGTAGATGGAGACTGCATGACTGCATTTCACCTTCTACTTGAAATGAGACTCTAGGAATGTTGGTGACACTGATACACACACACACACACACAAACACAAACACACAATACTTTCGCTCTTTATCTCCTCTGTTGCTCCTCTTTATTCTGCTCTGAATAGTTGTGATGTCCATATGCATGGCACAATTCATATACTGTCACAATTTCACACACGCATCTGTACTCATATACAACCCTTGCACATTAATACAAATGTCCATCATTACAAGTGATGTTCATGCGTATTTACGATGTGTGAAAGCCTCAAACCACAGAAATGCCTTTACACTCAGAAAGAATTTACTGCCATCACATCAGCAGCTATTCCCAGCACTTTATGCCCATGTCCTTGGTTCAGTTACAGCTTTGTCATTCTACTAAGCCTCTGATATGGCCACTGCAGCACAGCGGCTTGCCAGCACATCTGAACCTGAAATGCATCCTCAAGCTATTTCGCTGTGGTACTTAAAGCAGATTGCCCATTGCATTTTCTCACCGCATGTGGCATGGTACAACGCCGGCGGAGCTACAAGACGGAGGAAGGGACCGCAAAAGCATCAGCTGGCTGAAGCTCTTACCTGTGGGGCGGGGCCTCTCGGTGGGACTCGTTTTGCTCTGTTTGGTGCAGGAGCCTCTGCCCTGCAGCAGAGCCTGAAGGGGGCTGTGTTCACGTGGAGGGGGTACACAGCGAAGCCCCTTGGCGCAG